>NW_027466477.1:5380000-5395000 GCF_050575085.1 Anarhichas minor | reverse complement strand
TTTAACTGAAAGGTGTATTAGGTCTGATGTCTGATGTAATGTACTCTCACCCTGATCTTGCAGAACTTGTAGCCCTCCTGGTTCAGAGTGACCATCACCTGGTCCACGATGCCGGTCTCGCTGGTTCTCAGAAAAGTGCTGCAGTCTCTCTTGGTGTAGCGACGGTTGGTGCTGTCCAGCTCGTCGTCGTTCTCCGGCAGCGTCACCGTCTTCCCGATGATCACGTCCTCACCGGAGACACGAACGCCGGGCGCAATAAGCCCGTCATCATCTAGCTTGTCGTAGATGGCGTGTCTCATACCTGAGGATGATTTTAATTTATTCTCAATTTGTGACTTAAGACTATCCCCGCCCACCACTGAATCCGACACCTGTGACTGGATGCTGTTATAACACCTGAGATGATACATAGGTGTTTTCATACTGCGAACACTAGACTAGAAGACAGAAGTCAGCGCTTAGTTTTTCTCATCAGTTCTCACCCTGACATGTTTCACGTGTCGGCTTCTCAAAGATCTCCTCCTGATCAAAACCTTTCTTAGACTCCTGCTCTTTGTAGGATCGATAGAAAACAGACCTGGAGGAGGAAAAACAGCAGAATTACACCAGAAACATCTGGCTGACACCAGTATCCAAAAGTCTGGTTACACCAGTAACACACTCAGGTGTAGAAGTTAGTAACTGACCTAAAGAAGCCTCGATCCACGGCCGACCTGTTCATGATCACAGAGTCCTCCTGGTTGTATCCTGTGTACGAGGCAATCGCCACGATGGAGTTGATACCTGAAACACAAGAAGAAAGCTTCAGGTAGAGATGCTCAAAAGAGCTCTGCCTGACAGTCTGCAAGCAGGGCAAACAACAAAGTTGCCTAAAAACACAGACAAAGAAAACTCACCTGTTTTCAGTTAAGTATTGAGACTCAAAACAATGGGCTGACCTACAACTGAAACTTATTGAATTCATTTGGGATTTATATAAACTCATCTAATGAGTGTATAGATATAGATAGTCTGTTGACTGTACAGGTGTGTTACCTGCGGGCAGCTCCCTAAATCGTAGGTACTCCATGGACCGGGTGGTGACTAGTGGTTTCTGAGGGTAGTATAACACGTGAGCCAGCGTGTCCATTCGTACATGGAAGTTGGTGATGTAGACCCCCATGGCCTGTTTACCCATAGCAGACTGGTAGGTGTTCCTGGGAGACTGAACAGACCAAAGAAAATGGTGGAACATGTCACTGAGAAAGAGTGTTGACATTATAAATAATTCCTAGTTTTATTTTGTACCTGGTTGTGATCGGGGAAGGGGATGATAGAAGCACAGACTCCGAGGATCATGGACGGGTGGATCTCACAATGTGTATAAGTGGAGCAGTAGGCCACGCCCTTCTCCTGGAGGTCATCGGGAGTCATGGCGAGCATCACCGTCTCCTCCTCCAGAGTGTCGATGTACTCCACGACACCGCTCGCCACCAAATCCTGCCAGCTGTCCAGCACAAACAAAAGACGAACAACAACACCTTTAATTCAACAGAAACCTTACCAGAGTTCCCAACAAATTTTACAGGAACAACTTTCGTAACAACCATCAAACTATAAAAGACCAATCCAGAAACTACAGGAACAATAGTCAAACTCTACCACAGAGGTATTTAATTAATATACTAGACAATATTAGACAATAATGTCTAACTTGTTCTATGATTTAGTTCCATAATTATTGAAATAGCCAACAGTTGTATTAACGTCTGTATGTAGTCCACTGACTTAAATTAATTAAAGGAAGTTCAATTGAATATTATCTCAACATTATTTATTATTACAGTTTTCAAATTTAACTGGATGAATTATAAATAATAATTAAAGCTGCGAGCAGCATTGATCGGGCCCTCGCAGCTTCACGCACGTCGAGGGTTCTGGCACCTCTCTGGTTTATGCAGTCATGCATTTCTGTGACCATCACACACTGCGTGCACGAGTCAGATGATATTTCCTGCGTTTAGAGCATGGTCCCAAGAGACTTTCAAGAGACTTTTTTTTTTAAGTCCACATGTGATACATGAGCCTACCAAATTTTGTAAATCTATGTGAAACGCACTGCGAGGGCTGCTTCGTCAAAATTTTGTAGGGGGCGCTATTAAGCCGATTTGCCACTCTGAACCAATAAAATCATATTCTATAACTACATTTCGGGCTTGTAATCTGCTTGCCAAGTTTGCTTATGTTTCAAGCATTTTTAGCCTCTCAAAATTACCTTCGTTTTTCACAACGAAGACTGCGTCGCCACGGCAACAGCGTTCGACAAAACATCAAAAGCTCCATGAACTGGCATTATGAACTTCTTATATTTGTGTGGAACTAATTTGATGTTGATCCGATTTACCTACTAAGAGAAACGAGCCAAAGTATAAACACTTTAACTTCCTGTTACCAGTAGGTGGCGCTATGACTATGATTAAAAATTGGCCTGCAGATGTCTTCAGGACTGGAGTCTAATCAAACATGTGAAATCTGGTAAAGATCTGATGATGTGGAGTCGAGTTACATCGGTATATTCGTTCATGGCGAAGGATCGAAATTCACCGAGCCGCCCTTCGACAACTTCTTACAATTTTCACAATGAAGCATTATCAAGGTCTTAAGACTTTTCTGACAACATTTTAGAGGGATCTGATTAATTTGTGAGGAGCAGGATGTCAAAGTACACAACTAACAACTTCCAGTTGCCACTAGGTGGCGCTATTACTATGATTCTAAATTGTCATATAGATGTGTTCGGGGTCAGGATGTTATGACATATGAGAAATTTGGAGCAGATTAGACAATGTACGGCCGAGTTACAACAACTTCCTGTTTCATGGCGAATGGTGTTTTTTTGCCGCCACGGATACATAGTTCGATAACTTTTTGATCTTTGAGTAACTTTTCACTGCCAAGGTCTCAAGAGCATACTGACCGAATCTGAAGTCCATCGGGTCAAATCTCTAGGAGGAGTTCGTTAAAGTACGACGCCTTGAAACGGTCAAAAAACGTCATAAAATTAAAAATGGCCGACTTCCTGTTGGGTTTAGTGAAAAATTGCAAGAGGATTTTTTGGACGTCCCATCACGTTCCACATACCTACCAAATTTTATACAGCTGGGTGAAACCCAATGTTGGGGCTACTCAATAGGGGGCACCTCCAAATCTGAGGCCATGGTTCTCTGCCGGAAACCGGTGGATTGCTCCCTCCAGGTGGGGACGGAGTGCCTACCTCAAGCGAAGGAGTTTAAGTATCTCGGGGTCTTGTTCACGAGTGAGGGTAAGATGGAGCGGGAGATCGACAGGCGGATCGGTGCGGCTGCAGCAGTAAAGCAGGCGCTGCACCGGACCGTCTTGGTGAAGAGGGAGCTGAGGCGGAAGGCAAAGCTCTCAATTTACCACTCGGTCTACGTTCCTACCCTCACCTATGGTCACGAACTCTGGGTCGTGACCGAAAGGACAAGGTCGCGGCTACAAGCGGCCGAAATGAGCTTCCTCCGTAGGGTGGCCGGGCTCAGCCTTAGAGATAGGGTAAGGAGCTCGGTCATCAGGAGGGAGCTTGGAGTCGAGCCTCTACTCCTTCGCGTCGAAAGGAGTCAGCTGAGGTGGTTCGGGCATCTAATTAGGATGCCTCCTGGACGCCTCCCACTGGAGGTTTTCCAGGCACATCCAACTGGGAAGAGACCCCGGAGAAGACCCAGAACACGCTGGAGAGATTACATCTCCCAGCTGGCCTGGGAACGCCTCGGGATCCCCCAGAATGAGCTGGAACATGTTGCCGGTGAGAGGGAGGTCTGGGTCAGCCTGCTTGGCCTGCTGCCACCGTGACCCGACCCCAGATAAGCGGAGGAAAATGGATGGATGGAATAGGGGGCGCTATCGAGCCAATATTTCATATCAGACTGCAATCAGACTGCAATTTTCGCAAATTCTGGCTTGCGTGCCAAATTTCAAAAGGTTTCCAGTATCCCAAGCACCTCCTTTTTGCAATGAAAGTGGTGAAATAATAATAATAATCAGAAGAACAATAGGTCCTCCGCTCCGACTAAGTCGGTGCTCGGGCCCTAAATACTCTAATAATAAATAAATAATCTCTCATTTCATTTACCATCTCAACTGTAGTCTGTCTCACCTGTAATTGTTGTACTCTCTTTCCTTCAGCTGGTCGATGTGTCGTCTCTTCAGCAGTAGCTTCTGTTTCTCGACGATCAGTAGTGGTCGGCAGATTCGTCCAGCGTCTGTGTAGATTCTGATCTCACGCTCTCTGATGTCTCTGATCATCGATACCTGAAATGTTCACAAGCAGCAGGAACCCTGAGCTCAGATATTTAACAACTGTTAGTCGGCGTGGACGCGACGGTTAGTCGGCGTGGATATGACAGTAATGGATTGATACAAGAGTTTTTTATTATATAAAATTGGTTTTGTTACCTCGGACACGATGATGTCCATCTGTCTGCGAAGTTTCCTCAGTGTGTTCATCAGTTGTTCGGGATCTTTGTGGATTCCTACCCAGCAACCGTTTACAAAGATCTTAGTGGCGCTAAAACATTAGAACACAAAATATCACGTGTAAAGTCACAGAGTTGCAGCACAGTTGAAGTTTTATTTAAACATTGAATGTTTGATTATTGTTGGAATGCTGTTATAATGGGTGTGTATTGCGCAGCTTAGAGTGCATGATGTCACCGCTAGAGTGAAGAGCAGCTTGAGATTCTTGTGAAAAAAAGATTTGTTTTGCCACTGCCTCCCCTATTTTCACTCTTTATGCATAATTTGTGGATTTAAAAGTAGCTAATCTTGTCCTTGTCGTAGACAAATGACTGTGGAATCCCACAGATTTACACATTTGGCACAGAAGCCTGTAATTGAGAGGAAAACCAACTTTCTGCTCCATAGAGACCAATGTTAAATTTAGCTTCAAAAACATCTTCCACAGAACACGGTACCCCATTTCTAGATCGCCAGTTAAGCCACATTTTTTACACTACAGACACAATTTTTACAGGATCTGTTCTTCAACTCATCCTTCCTCTCATTTATTAATATCGGAGCAATAGGAGCTACAGTTATGGGAGTTTTGAGGATTTGTTTGAGAGGTGTTTCCCTGTTTTATCTCCATGGAAAGGCTGCAAGGACAGGTGTTTCTGATTAAGCTAATTAGTGATGTTGATAAACACACAGACTCACAGACACATGCACTCCTCTCTCTCTCTCTCTTTGTGTCTCTCTCTCTCATACAGTCATTCAGGTCTTAGAGATCTTTAGAGGACCCCCCCCCACACACACACACTCCATTTTAAAATAAAAGCCCCATAGAGTGAATTCTAACTGAAATGCTTGTGATGAAGCCTGTCATTTAATAACCTCTGTTTGTGTGTTTCATACTTTCTGATTATGTCTCCTCCTCCCTCCCCCACCCAGCCCCACCCTTTCAAAATAAAAGCCCCATGGATTAACTGTATTTAAACATTAAGGTCAAAATTAGGCTTTTTTGTTGAAATAACGAATGCTCTTACTAATACTGCGACAACTACTACTACTACTGCTGCTGCTGCTAATATTTCTAGTATTACTACTACTACAACTTTTGCTGTTGCTACTATTACTACTACTGCTACTGCTATTACTGTTACCATCAATACTATTACTACCACTACTGCTATTACTACCATCCATCCATCCATCCATTTTCCTCCGCTTATCCGGGGTCGGGTCGCGGTGGCAACAGGCCAAGCAGACTGACCCAGACTTTCCTCTCACCGGCAACATGTTCCAGCTCATTCTGGGGGATCCCGAGGCCTTCCCAGGCCAGCTGGGAGATGTAATCCCTCCAGCGTGTTCTGGGTCTTCCCCGGGGTCTCTTCCCAGTTGGACGTGCCAGCCACCTCGCCCGGACCAGGGAAACCGGGGCACCCTCCCGGAGCCAGACCCAGGAGGGGAGCTTGTCGGCGAGCGTCTGGTGGCCGGGCCTTCGCCCATGGGGCCCGGTCGGGCTCAGCCCGAATAAACAGCATGGAGCAGCCACCCTGTGGACCCACCACCCGTAGGGACAAGCATCGGGGTCGGGTGCAATGCAGACCGGGCGGGGGGGTCAGGCGGGAGGCCTGGGCGAGCCGATCGCCGGCAGCTATTACTACCACTACTACTATTACTTATACTACAACTGCTACTACTACTACTGCTATTGATGCTACTACCAGTACTAATACTACTACAGCTATTAGTACAACTGCTACTAGTACTACTACTACTGCTATTACTGCTACTTCAAATACTACCATTACTATTACTACTACTACTTCTACTATATTAAATACTACGAGCACTACTACAGCTATTACTACTACTACTTCTTCTAAATACTACTACTACTAATGATACTTCGACTACAACTACAACTTCTAGTACTACTACTACAAATATCACTACTGCGGACATTTTTTAAGCCACAGAAGCCATTCGAATATCAAAATGTTCAGCTCTTTCAGGAGAGGGGTGATATGAATTTTCATATTTGTAATCTTTAAATTCTTTGAAATATTAAGCTATTTGCAATTTTCTTTTGAAAGGGATCTCTATGGAGAAAATCTTCAAAGCCTGTTAAACTTCTTCAACTTTCAAAGCCTTCTTCTTCCTCATACTTTCAGCTACAGACACCATAGTAAGACATTTCAACTAGAAGGGTTTTTAGCAGTGCAGTTTAAATGCTTTCGGGCTTCAACATTTTTCAGACGGGTAGTCTCCCATTTCTCAATTTTCAGCAATTGTTTTACAATTCATTTCAGCATTCCAACGCATTTTCAGCAGGAAATGCATTTTCTAGTTCCACTATTTCTTCCGTCTCCCTTTTTTTTGGCACTTATCTCCTTCTGCATTTTTTAAGCTACAGAAACCGTTCAAATATCAAAATGTTCAGCTCTTTCAGCTTATGTCTGCTGTCTCTTCATATTTCTAATCTTTCAACTTTTTGAATTATTAAGCTTTTTTCAACTTGTTTTTGAATGGGATGTCTATGGAGAATATTTTCAAATCCTCTTAAACTTTTTCAACTTTCAAATCTCAAATCCTTCCTCATACTTTCAGCTACAGACACCATTTCAACTTTAGAATGTTGAGAAAACCCTGAGCTATTGCCACATGATTCAGCTTTTTGATATATTTTACACTTTTTGAACTGCAGCAATTTAACTTTTATGATTTTTTCAGTCCTTTTCTGCTTTTATAATGGGTGTGTATTGCGCATCTTAGAGTGCGTGATGTCACCGCTAGAGTGAAGAGCAGCTTGAGATTCTTGTGAAAAAAACATTTGTCTTTTGCCACTGAGTCCACAATTTTCACTCTTCATGCAAAATTTGTGGATGTAAAAGTAGGTCATCTTGTCCTTGTCGTAGACAAATGACTGTGGAATCCCACAGATTTACACATTTGGCTCAAAGAGCCGCAGAGCGACATGAACTCCAACCAACTGCTCCATTAGACTCCATGTTAAATCTGACCACTCATTTCTCAAAGAAAGCAGACGGTACCAGTTTTGTCTATTGCTCTGGAGCTCACATTTTTAACACCACAAACATAAAAAACACATCAGCGCGTTCGGCAGAGTCTTATCTTTCTCACGGTATCCATATTTTGGCACTCAGACTCCTGCTTTTTGTTAAAAGGGGTTTTGTTCAAAATCAGTTTACTGTAACGTTTGTTAATCAGTCTGCCTCTAACACCAGGTGCGTCCTCACCATGGCAACCAGTTACACACACGCACGCAGGCTCTCTGTCTGTGTCTCTCTACACACACACGACTTGGAGGCATTGTTAGACCGTCTGTCTGTCTGTCTGTCTCTCTATCTTTCTGTCTATGTCTCTCTCTCTCATACAGTCATTCAGGTCTTAGAGATTTTAAGAGGACTTTCCACCCCCCCACACCCCATTTCAAAATAAAAGCCCCAGAGAGTGAACTCTACCTGAAATGCTTGTGATGAAGCCTGTCGTATAATAACCTCTGTGTTTCATACATTATGATTCTGTCTCCTCTCCTTTCTCCCCCACCCAGCCCCAGTCTTTCAAAATAAAAGCCTCATGTAGGTCAGTTTGAGACATTCTACAGGAAGAATGAAGTTCACTACTGCACTAAAACATCTCAGTTAAAACATAAAATCATGCTGAAGCGACTGACTCTGCGATGGCAGCAGGTGAGATCTCCTCCAAGTTCTCCATACTCCACTCCTCCAGAAACTCCAGGATGGGAGACGGCTGAGAGCCCACAGAGATGTAGGCCATGAGGGCCAAGTTCTTCACCAGACCCACAGCGTGACCCTGAAACACATTGATCATCAATCTATTGAGAACACTAATCAATAGATTGAGCTCAGTTTGTGTCTCCAGAGTTAAACTAGATTCAGATTGTTTGTCTCGTGTCAGGTTATATTTATTTTAGGATCCTTTGTTTCTGTTTTCTTACCTCGGGCGTCTCGGCCGGACACACCATTCCCCACAGAGTGTTGTGAAGCTGTCTGGGTTTTGCCAGTTTGCCGTCTCTGCCGATTGGAGAGTTGACTCGGCGGAGGTGAGACAGAGTGGAAGCAAAGGTCAGACGGTTCAACACCTACAAGAAGAGAATAAACAGGATGACGTTTGGATGAGGATCTGAAAACATCTTCACTGAGCTGTGACCAGAACTCGATGAATGAATGGATCAGGTGTTCTCACCTGTGACACTCCGGCTCGGGCCTGGTGAGCCTTCTTCACATCCCCCCAGTTTCCAGTGGCCAGTGAGTACTTCAGGCCGTCTGAGATGATTCTGGTTTTAATGGCAAGCTCCAGGTTGAAGTCTTTTCCTCTGTCGATAAACTTCTGAGCGTAGATCCTGATTTCCTTCAACAGGTTCTTAAACATGCTGAACAGGAAGGTGATGTTATATTCATTCTCAGAATACAGATCTGATTCAATGTACTTTAAAATAACATTGTAAATGATAATACATATTAATGTTTATATAAGTAAATATATGATCAGAAGCCACACCCTCTAAACAGGAAGGCCAACAGCGGCCCAGCCAGGTCCAGTCTCTTGTTGCCATAGTGATCTCTGTCGTCCAGCTCTCTTCTGCCGAGAGCAGCGAGCAGCAACCTGTGGACCATGTACCTGAAGAGGTATTAATACACAATATAAATACACACTAATACACACATACCAACCCTAACCTGAAGAGGTAGTAATACACACTATAAATACACACTAATACACACATACTAACCCTAACTTGAAGAGGTAGTAATACACACTATAAATACACACTAATACACACATACTAACCCTAACCTGAAGAGGTAGTAATACACTATAAATACACACTAATACACACATACTAACCCTAACCTGAAGAGGTAGTAATACACGCTATAAATACACACTAATACACAGTAATACACACATACTAACCCTAACCTGAAGAGGTAGTAATACACGCTATAAATACACACTAATACACACATCCTAACCCTAACCTGAAGAGGTAGTAATACACTATAAATACACACTAATACACACATACTAACCCTAACCTGAAGAGGTAGTAATACACGCTATAAATACACACTAATACACAGTAATACACACATACTAACCCTAACCTGAAGAGGTAGTAATACACTATAAATACACACTAATACACACATACTAACCCTAACCTGAAGAGGTAGTAATACACGCTATAAATACACACTAATACACACATCCTAACCCTAACCTGAAGAGGTAGTAATACACACTATAAATACACACTAATACACACATACTAACCCTAACCTGAAGAGGTAGTAATACACACTATAAATACACACTAATCCTAACCTGAAGAGGTAGTAATACACACTATAAATACACACTAATACACACATACTAACCCTAACCTGAAGAGGTAGTAATACACACTATAAATACACACTAATCCTAACCTGAAGAGGTAGTAATACACACTATAAATACACACATACTAACCCTAACCTGAAGAGGTAGTAATACACACTATAAATACACACATACTAACCCTAACCTGAAGAGGTAGTAATACACACTATAAATACACACTAACACACACATACTAACCCTAACCTGAAGAGGTAGTAATACACACTAACACACAGTAATACACAGATACTAACCCTAACCTGTGGACCATGTACCTCAAGAGGTAGTAATACACACATACTACACACAGTAATACACAATTCAAGTCAAGCCCATTTTTATTTATATGGCGCTGAATCATAACAGAAGTTATGTCGAGTTACTTTTCATGAAGAGCCGATCTAGACCTAAAATATACAGAGATCCCAACATTCAAGAAAAACTCCTCTTTAACCGGCAGAAACCTCTGAATCTACAGACATACTACATACTGACCCGGACTTGGTCTCAAAAGACACCTATACAGGTGGGACTCACCCTAAGAAGTAGGCCTTCTTGGTCTCACAGAAGTCGCTGACTCCGACGTGCGGCAGCATCTCTTTCTGCAGAACTTCTTTTGCATATTTGATTCTTCGTTCTTTGGTCACTCCGGGTTTCGCTCCTCTGGAACCAATAAAGTTTAACGCCACGTTCTGCTCCTGGATCACAAACGCTTCATCCAGAGACGGCTTCACCTGGAGGCACAGTGACATCACTTATGACATCACAGCCCAGTGGGCTTACAATGGGCTGTGATGTCACCGACCGTAAACTTACGCGGTTTTCCCCAAAACAGAATCTACACAGACTCAAGAGCACACATGGTTATAGAGTTTTCTTATATTCTACAGTTGTATTATATAGGATCTTTTTTATGATCTATAATATTTGTCTCATGCCCTTCTATGTGGATTAGTGTTTACTTATGTTAATTAGAATGAACTGGGACACATCTTTAACTTACTACGGTATTCATAATTATACGAACAATTCTGTGATTTAAGAACACGTGGTAAATTTTTCTTCAGAACTAAAAGAAAATGAGATAAATTAAAGATATAGGTGAATGCGACCCAATGACTCCAACTGTAGAGTCTGTTAATGATGAACTAACAATCACGACCTGATCAATAACTGATAATCAGACTGACCATCTCCATCATCTCTGGGTCGTCAAAGTCGTAGATGATGTGTTCCAGGATGTCTCTGTCCGACACGAAGCCCAGCGCCCGAAACACGATGATGATGGGAACTTCCTGTCTGATGTATGGCAGCGTGGACACGATCCTCTGACCGATGGCACTCTTCTTCACTCCCTGAGAGTGAGAAGCAATAAATAATCAATCGCCCTTGTCTTCTTGTTGTGTATCAAGATGATAGCAATAGAGTTCATTAAATGTATCTAGGACTCACCTGTCCTCCTCTGGCCATCATGCTGACCCAGATGGTGCTCGTGGGACGGGACGAGTTCTCCAAACAGGACCGACACTCTCCTGTGTAGGCGTACTTTGAGTCCTTCTTGGCAAACACATACACCGTGTTGGTGGCCATCTTTTCCTGAGCAATCAGCACCTTAACACCAGGAGAGGAACCAGTTTAGAGATCAGAGAAACCATCAACACACCAGTTAACAAATCAGAGAAACCATTAACACACCAGTTAACAGATCAGAGAAACCATTAACACACCAGTTAACAGATCAGAGAAACCATTAACACACCAGTTAACAGATCAGAGAAACCATTAACACACCAGTTAACAGATCAGAGAAACCATCAACACACCAGTTAACAGATCAGAGAAACCATCAACACACCAGTTAACAAATCAGAGAATCCATCAACACACCAGTTAACAGATCAGAGAAACCATCAACACACCAGTTAACAAATCAGAGCAACCATCAACACACCAGTTAACAGATCAGAGCAACCATCAACACACCAGTTAACAGATCAGAGCAACCATCAACACACCAGTTAACAGATCAGAGAAACCATCAACACACCAGTTAACAGATCAGAGAAACCATCAAAATCATCAGAGATGCAGAAACATGATTTGTTACTTCTAGACTAGATTACTGTGATTCTTTATTAGCAGGCTGCTCGAATAACTCTCAAATCTGTCCAGTTGATCCAGAATGCTGCAGCACTAAGAAAAGAGATCATATCTCTCCTGCGTTAGCTTCTCTGCGTTAGCTTCTCTGTAGACTCGACTACTGTAACGGTGTGTTTACAGCTCTCTGTAAAAAGTCAATCATAGTCAGTCAGAAAGTTGCAGCTGATTCAGAACGCTGCAGCTCGAGTCCTCACTAAGACCAAGAAAGTGGATCACATCACTCCAGTTCTGAGGTCTTTGCACTGGCTTCGTGTCCAACAAAGACTTGACTTTAAAATCCTGCTGCTGGTTTATAAAGCACTGAATGGTTTAGAGCCAAAATACATCTCTGATGTGCTGCTACCTCATGAACCATCCCGACCCCTTAGGTCGTCTGGGACCGGTCTACTTTCTGTTCCCAGAGTCAGAACTAAACATGGAGAAGCAGCGTTCAGTTGTTCTGCTCCACATATCTGGAACAAAGTCCAGAAAGATGCAGGACACAATCCACTCCACTGTGTCTGGACTGCTGAGTCAACATCCTGGTGCGTTTTTGGCAATTACTGGAGACTTTAACCACACCACTCTGGATAAAGCCCTGCCGACCTTACACCAGTATGTTGACTGCCCCACAAGGAACAATAAAGCTCTGGACCTACTGTATGTTAATGCTAAGGAGGCATACAGTGCCACTGCCCTTCCCCCCCTTGGTAGGTCTGATGACGACCTGATCCCGTTGACACCTAAGTATGTTCCTCTGGTGCAGAGGCTGCCTGTGACCACCAGGACTGTGAGGAGGTGGTCTCAGGAGGCTAATGACGCCCTGCAGGACTGCTTTGAGTCAACGGATTGGGATGTGCTGTGTGGACCATATAGGGAGGACCTCAACAGCATGACGAACTGTATCACAGAATACATTAAATTCTGTGAACAAACTACTATTCTACTGCAGGGACAGCAGAGCACTTTCTCCAACAGACTGATCCAGCGCCGCTGTCACAAGGACCGATACAGGAGAACATTCCTGCCCTCTGCAATAACACTTTATAACAAATCACCTCTGGCCAGATCATCCTCCACATAACTACTCACTGCTACACTGTTCTTTACTGCGGGTGGATTTTTGCACTACTGTTTGTTACCTAGTTAGTTAATTCAACACTATTCTATTTCATTGTATATATTGTGCATTTTTTAATACTTAATATTTTGGTTACACTGTTACATTGCTTACTTGTATGTCTTGCTGCTGTAACATACAAATTTCCCCCTGGAGATGAATAAAGCATCTATCTACGTATCTATCTATCTTCCTGCGTCTCGGGGGTATTGGCAGGACCATTGGCGACCATCAGACAGCGCGCCCACAAGTTAGATGTATTTTTAATGCGTGTACTGTGGCGCTGGAAATTATGTCGTGCAAATATTCCACCAGTTCCTGTATCCACTATGTGGCGCTAGAGAACAGTGCGTGGTGATGTCATACCTTCTCAGAGCCGTTGATAATGAAGTAACCTCCGGGGTCCAGCGGACACTCGTTGAGCTCACACAGGTCTCGGTCCGTCAGGCCGCTCAGCAGACAGTAGGTGGAGCGAAGCATGATGGGAATTTTACCAATGAAGGTCTTCTGGTGCTGAGTCTGCAGCTGGTCCTCACCCTCCTTTATGATCGTCTTTGTGATGTCAACATAGAGGGGGGCCGAGTACCTGGGGGGGATTTCACACAGAGAAGGGGAGACCAGGTGAGATTAAGGGAGACCAGGTGAGATTAAGGGAGACCAGTAGAGACTCACGTGAGGTTTCTCAGTCTGGCTTCATTGGGCATCATGGGAGACGGAGCTCCGTCTCTCTCCCAGTGGGTTGGCTTCGACAGGTAAATCTGCTCAAACTTCAGCAGGTAACGAGGCTGAAACACAAGATGTCACAGTGATGTGACACAAAGGCTTAAACCAGGACCCTCCTACAGATACCCTCAGAACTGCAACTAAAGGACATCGCTCTGAACATCTCTAAACCAGGTCCTGGTATGGGTCCTAATTCAGATCCTCACCGGCTCCTCCACCTCTCCTGAGGTGTGCTGGGCTTCAGCCTGCAGGTCGATGGGCGGGGCATCCTCCACGATCCTTTGAACCGACATCTGGATGAACTCATCGAATGAGTCCAGCTGCTGTCGCACCAGACCCTTCTCATCAAAATAAGAGCTGGAAGAGAACAGACACACCCGTCAAAATAAGAGCTGGAAGAGAACAGGCGCACTCGTCAAAATAAGAGCTGGAAGAGAACAGGCGCACTCGTCAAAATAAGAGCTGGAAGAGAACAGGTGCGCTCGTCAAAATAAGAGCTGGAAGAGAACAGACGCGCTCGTCAAAATAAGAGCTGGAAGAGAACAGAAGCGCTCGTCAAAATAAGAGCTGGAAGAGAACAGACACACTCGTCAAAATAAGAGCTGGAAGAGAACAGACGCACTCGTCAAAATAAGAGCTGGAAGAGAACAGACGCGCTCATCAAAATAAGAGCTGGAAGAGAACAGACGCACTCGTCAAAATAAGAGCTGGAAGAGTCACTCCCCTCCAGCTCTCTGACCACTATTTCATGTCCTACGTCCTACTCCCTCTCCCCCCGTACTTCCACCACCTACCCACATGGTTTCTACCCGTAGTCATCTCCGCTCCCTCTCCCCCGCTGATCTTTCCTCTTCTGTTACCTCTGCTCTCCCTGACCCTGAATCCTTCTCTCTCCTATCCCCTGATGCTGCTACTGATATTCTCCTCTCCACCCTTTCCTCTTTTTTGGACAACCTCTGTCCCTTCACCTCCAGGCCTGCACGGCCAACTCCACCTGCCCCGTGTCTGTCGGACTCAGTGCGTACTGACAGACGGAGTCTAAGAGAGGCTGAGTGTAAATGGAGAAAAGGCAAACTCCCGGAGGACCTTGT
>NW_027466477.1:5367500-5375000 GCF_050575085.1 Anarhichas minor | reverse complement strand
TCCATGTTCATTCTCAAACATATGCATAAACATAAAACGACATCCTCTCCTGGTTGACAGAAAGGTATTGGATCACTCACGCCAAGTCTTGAAACAATGACAAGCAGAGTGGGAGTGGCTACTCTGCAGTTACTGTAAACAGGACTATTGTTGGCAGGATAGAAGAACCAATGAGACAACCTCTAAAGACCAAGAAGGGATGTGGGCGACTGTGGCAAGTGGAGAGCAGGGCCGTCCTTCAATCAGAAGATCGGCGGTTCGATCCCCGGCTCTGGCTCTGCTAGTCGCATGTCGATGTGTCCTTGAGCAAGACACTTAACCCCAAAACTGCTCCCGTAGCTGTGCCTACGGTGTAGAAATGTGAGAGAATCTGCTAAATGACTGCAATGTAATGTCAAGAATGAAAATAAGTTTGTGGAAAGCCAGAGTCTGCTGAAACTTTAAAAAAGAAAAGAGAAACCAGTTGGAGCTGCACATACTATTGCTAATGGATTTCCATTGTTGGATGAAGCGTCTAGAGATTCACTGGATGATTTCTTAGAAGCTGAGATATCAATAAGCATCTATCAATCCAGAAATACAAAAGTATAGCACCATCTACAAACTGGATCTGATTGTAGAAGAAGAACAAATCAATAAAGCATCAATGCCAGAGGACATAAAACATCCCTGAACACTTCTGAAAAGAGAGATCTATACGTGAAGAGATGGAAAGAGGTCCAATATCTCATCGGTCTCTTCATGAGTATCTATTGACTAAGGGAAGAAGAAGCGTCATGTCTGGAGTTGTATTTGTGGATCACAGCATCACGGGGATCATGATGATTGGCCGAATACAGGAAACCTTTCCTGATAAAAGAGTCTGGTGCGTTCTGTTCCTCTTCAAACAAAGACCAATATAACACTACATTACATTACAGTCATTTAGCAGATGCTTTTCAGTCAGGGCACTATTACTTTTTTCGACACACTATACTCTGACTTTCTTTTTAACTTTCTGTCGTACTATACCACGACTATTCACACTGGTTATTGGTCAACATTGTGTTGCTGTTTATTAATAATCTGAACAGTAAAAACATGAACAGAATCTGTGGTCTTAAAATAAAATACATTTACAGTAAAATATACACAACGTGTTTTCTGTGGCTTAACAATAACAGTGGTGAATAAAGTGGTGAACTACCTCGTTTTTTAACACAGTGGATGGATCAATATATTCCATAACATATAAAGCTGAAACAGCTGGTTGATCAATCGACAGAATGAATTAGAGGCTTTTCTGATAATCAATGGTTCAGTGTTTGTTTAGAAGTCGTCGAAGCTGAAGTTCTCTCCGTTCTCAAACATGGAGGAAACAGGAAGTGTGGCTCTGGCCTGACTGATGATGTCATTACAGGACAGGGAGACAGCTCCGCCCACTGACTGACTCCTTCCACTGACAGAAGGCTCCTCTCCCTCCTCCTGAAAGTCAGGCCGGAGGAAACAAGCCCATCTGGAGACTGCACCAGAACTCACACTGGGAGGATTAATGCTCTTTCTGGGAGGACTGGTGTGGTTCAGACTCTTGGTTCTAGTGTGGTTTTCACTGGGAGGACTCTTGTTTCTCAGACTAGTGGTCTTACCAGGTTTCATCATCCGACTGGACCAATTTGTCTGCAGTGGAAAGAAATCAGAAGGATTTAACAGCAGACAAACTGACTTTTTACGACACGCTATACTATGACTTTTTATAAAACGATTTATGGAGCCAGTATATGACTAAAACTAAACATCTTTTGTGAGTTGGCTAACAGCACCAGCATTGATAAGAGATTATAATAATATATATAAATTATTATATTCTATATTACATTAAGTGTGACTCAGGTAAAACATCGTGTTGATAAATGTTGTGATGTCATCATGTTACCTGTTCAGGTGTCCACTTGTCTGGTCTTCCTTCATCTGTTCGTCCCTTTATTCTCTTCCTCTTCCTGTTAAACATCACCGACCTTTTAAAATCAGATTTCAGGATTCATAATTAAACTTTTGAGAATCATTGATATAAAAACAAAATAGTTTTTTATCTCTTCATAATTATAATTTTAACTAAAAATAAACATTTTTATACCTGAATTCCTCTTTTCTCCTTTTGAGCGTCTGACTATTTTATGAGTTCTTGAATTTAGTGAAGTTAATCATTCTTTTGTTGCCTTAAAATGTAAACTTAAAGTGAAGTGAAAAAATCTGAGATTGTATTTTTAGGCAAAAGAAAAATATCTAAAGTCGAGCTCATAAAATGACGTAATCACAAATAGTTAATTAATAAAAACACTGTTTAAATGTCAGAGATTAAATAAAAGAAGAACAATTCATCTTAAGATTGTTTAGAAACAGGAAGTGTTAAAAATCTTCATTTGAGTAAATATGTATCAGCTTAATCAAAACGTTTAAACCTTTGTTTCTTTAGAACACATTTCATATTTAACTTGTGTCTTTAAAGTTTGTATAATGATAATAAAGCAGTTTATGAATATGAGATATGAGTTTATAGATTATGATCCCTCCTCACTGAGGAGGTTTATGGTGTTTAGTCTCTGGGCAGATCTCTACGTTACACCTGTCCGTCACTACAGGTGTATTGTAGAAACATTCTGCTGACTAACAGGTAGGTGTCACACCTGTCAGTCATGTTGTTGCCATGGAGCTGTTGCCTGTCCAGCAAGACATTCTCCTCCTCCTCCTGCTCTGGCTCCGCCTCCTCAGGTGTGTCCAGGTATTTGCTCCAGCGGCTCGATCCAGTTGGCCTCATCTGGAGACAGTTAGAGAGGAAAAGAGTTCATATTTCTAAATATGATTAATATTAACTTAAGACCAGTGTGTGTGTGTGTGTGGTCACCTGGTCGTGTTCCTCAGGTACATCCTCTCTGTCTGCCTCCACCTGCTTCCTGTTAACAACAACCATTACAGCTCATATTAAAGCAAGAGACAGTAACAGGTGAGGACACCTGGACAAACCGTTGAGGACACCTGGACAAACAGGTGAGGACAACTGGACAAACAGGTGAGGACACCTAGTTAAACAGGTGAGGACACCTGGACAAACGGGTGAGGACACCTAGTTAAACAGGTGAGGACACCTGGACAAACGGGTGAGGACACCTAGTTAAACAGGTGAGGACACCTGGACAAACGGGTGAGGACAACTGGACAAACGGGTGAGGACACCTGGACAAACGGGTGAAGAGTGCTGAGTATTGCAGGACAGGTGTGTTACCTTAGAGACCAGGTGTCCTGCTCCTCCATCATCGCTCCTCTCGAGGCGTTAAGTTTCTGAACATGACGTCTGCAGTCGGCTCCGGAGCCCCGCCCAAACTCCTGTCGACCAATCAGCACACAGAGCGTCAGGTGACACCCCTGAACCCTGACCCTTCACTAAGCCCCGCCCTTAGAACGCAGACGGACCAATTACAGCGTAGCATCCCTGGTCATACTCACCCTTCCCCAGGTAAGTCTGTACCTGCTTGATATTTATATATACATATATTAGTGCTGGGCAAGTTAACGCGTTAATGCATTCATCAATTAACGCCGACAATTATTTTATCGCGCGTTAATGCATTTTTAAAATTTATTATAATTCTTTTTTTTTTTTTAAAGACAAGAGACAATACATATACATAACAACAAGAGGATGACAAGAACAGTGGGATAAAAGCCAGCAAACATCCTATAGTCAGTTGTGTGTGTGTGTGTGTGTGTGAACATGTGTGTGTATGTCCTTGAGCCTTTTTTAAGATGGGAAAAAAAAAATGATCTCCGTGGTCAACTCAGCAGACACTTACATGTTAGTGCACCTATATGCTGAAATTCACGGTAAACGCATTTAAACGGCACAGATCGGGAGCGAGCGAAGGACTTTGAAAGTTAGCGGAAAGATTAACGTGAGACAACATCCGGTTTCTTCAGACGAACATCCGGTTTTCAGAATAAGATGCCAACAAAGTATGAATTATATTCACATTAAGTATAAAACATGCTACCTGCATCTCGTGAACCAAATGTTATTGCCCTTTTGTTCATATAGCAGTACTTTTAAAATAAAAGTGCGCAATACATTACTTTTGAATTCATTATTGAACTTTGCCATAACCATGCGATTAATCGCGATTCAATATTTTAATCGTTGCCCAGCACAGATAGATAGATAGATATAGATATAGATATAGATCTATATCTATATCTATATAGCACTTATTGTTTTTATATTAGTTTGTGGCACTTATTGCATTCGTTTGTTTCTGCACTGTACGTTGGCTCTGGTTTATGCTCTTAGATGCTTGTTTGAGGAAAGGACATGCACTTATTACTTCTGGTGACTAGTTCTCTCGAAAACTGATGTTGAATACACCTATTGTAAGTCGCTTTGGATAAAAGCGTCTGCTAAATGACTGTAATGTAATATATATATATATATATATATATATATATATATATATATATATATATCAGAAAGCATGCTACATCGTGATGTATGTCGTTATTAAATATATATTGTACCGATTATACTTCAGTACTTTACTTATTATTTAACCATTTTATAAAGTAGCTTTGATACTTTTACAGAAGTAAATGATTGTAACTGTTTATGCTTTAATTAGTTTCTTTTGAATTCATTATTGAACTTTGCCATAACAATGCGATTAATCGAGATTAAATATTTTAATTGTTGCCCAGCACTAACATATATATATAAGATATATTTATTCTAACCTTCAGCAGTGACTGTTTCTCTCCACACAGTTTACAGCTCCACTTGTTCACCTTCTTCACCTGACAGACAAAGAATAGGGAAATCACAGGAAGTGATGTCATATATAATCAGATTCAGATTAAACTTTATTGTCATTGCACAGAGTACAACTCCTAGGACAACGGAACAGACAACATAACAGACAACATAACAGACAACAGCATAGACAACAAAACAAACAGAATAGACAACAGAACAGACAACATAGCAGACACCAGAATAGACAACAGAACAAACAGAACAGACAACAGAACAGACAACAGAACAGACACCAGAATAGACAACAGAACAGACAACAGCAATAACAACGGAACAGACAACGGAATAGACAACAGCATAGACAACAGAACAGACACCAGAATAGACAACAGAACAGACAACAGAACAGGCAACAGAACAGGCAACAGAACAGACACCAGAATAGACACCAGCATAGACAACAGAATAGACACCAGCATAGACAACAGAATAGACAACAGCATAGACAACAGAATAGACAACAGCATAGACAACAGAATAGACAACAGTATAGACAACAGAACAGACAACAGGACAGACAACAGGACAGACAACAGAACAACAACGGAACAGACACCGGAACAGACAGCGGAACAGACACCAGAATAGACAACAGAACAGACAACAGAATAAACAGGACAGACAACAGAATAGACAACAGAACAGAAAACAGAATAGACAACAGGACAACAGAATAGACAACAGAACAGACAACAGAATAAGTAGTATAACAATATAGACAGTATGAACAGTAGATATGAAATGCAAGATATACAGTATATATATATATATAGTATAAAACAGTAAGATGTAAGTATGTGTAGTCACTGGAGGAAGGTGTCTGGTGTGTGTGTGTGGGAGGGCGGGGGGTAACCGGGGATGGGCGCTATCACCGTGGTGCAGAGTTTAGTAAGGTGACAGCTGAGGGGAAGAAGCTGTTCCTGAGCCTGCTGGTCCTGGAACGGAGATTCCTATAGCACCTCCCAGAGGGGAAGAGGGCAAACAGTCTATGACCGGGGTGTGAGGTGTCCCTGACGATGCTGCGCGCCCTCCACAGGCAGCGCCTGAGGTGGACGCTCTCGATGGTCGGGAGTGGAGTACCGGTGATGTGTTGGGCAGTGCGGTGCTTTCCGGTCTGAGACAGAGCAGTTGCCATACCAAACTGTGATCCAGCTTGTAAGGATGCTCTCGATGGTGCAGCGGCAGAAGTTCACCAGGATCAGAGGAGACATGTGGATTTTCTTCAGTCTCCTCAGGAACAAGAGACGCTTGTGTGCCTTCTTGACCAGGGTTGAGGTGTTGAAGGTCCAAGAGAGGTCCTCTGAGGTGTGGACACCCAGAAACCTAAAGCTGGTGACACACTCAACCTCCGTTCCACTGATATGGATGGTGGTGTGTGTGCAGCCTTTGGTCTTTCTGAAGTCCACAATAAGCTCCTTGGTCTTTTTGGTGTTGAGGGCCAGGTTGGCGCACCACACCGCCAGGTGTCGGACCTCCTCCCTATAGGCCGACTCATCGTTGTTGTTGATGAGGCCCACCACCGTTGTGTCTTCTGCAAACTTGATAATGGTTTTGGAACCATGTACCATGGTAGGTGAACAGGGAGTAGAGGAGAGGACTCAGCACACTGTGGAACGCCAGTGTTCAGGGTGAGGGTAGAGGAGGTGTGATTGCCTAACCTAACATACTGGGGTCTGTTGGTTAGGAAGTCCAGTATCCAGCTGCAGAGGGAGGTTGATGCCGAGGTCACCTAGTTTAGTGATCAGTTTGGAGGGGGTGATGGTGTTGAATGCTGAACTGAAATCGATGACCAGCATTCTCACATAGGTGTTGTTGTTGTCCAGGTGGGAGAGGGCGGAGTGAAGTGCTGTGGAGATGGTGTCCTCTGTACAACTATCCTGGCGGTAGGCGAATTGGAGGGAGTCCAGTGTGGGTGGTAGGCAGGTTTTGAGATGAGCCAGGACCCGCCTCTCGAAGCGCTTCATGATGTTGAAGGGAGTGCAACAGGGCGGAAGTCGTTTAGGCTCGCTGCAGTGGAGTGTTTTGGCACTGGCACGACTGAGGTGGTTTTGAAGCATGTGGGTACAGCTGCTTGGGCCAGTGACAGGTTGAAGAGGTCAGTCTGGCCCTGTGCAGCGACCGGGGACGCCATCAGGGCCAGCAGCCTTACGTGCATTATCCTGCTGTCCTGCTATATATATATATATATATATATATATATATATATATATATATATATATATATATATATATATATATATATATATATATATATATATATATATATATATATATATATATATATAAAATCAGTGGCGGGCCGTGCATTTCATACCTAGGCCTTCACTGTTGTCCTGCAGCTGAAATACCACCTTATAACCACATGATGGCGCCACATATATTATCAGTTTCTAAGGCTGTAGCTATGTACGTATTAAATGTACGTACCTATGTACGTATTAAATGTACGTAACGTTCGGTACGAGACTTGCAATACGTTTGAATAGTACTAGAGCATCTGGAAAATGCAGAAGCTTATATTCAGGAAAATATAATGTTTTCTGTGCTCATGGAGGACAGTGGTTCTCAGCTGGTCTGGCTGTGGGACCCACCATCACTCCTTAATGACAAGTCGCGGCCCAAAGAGATCGTCTTATGATTTTACTTTCACAACTTGAGCATTGTAC
>NW_027466477.1:5290000-5365000 GCF_050575085.1 Anarhichas minor | reverse complement strand
GAAAATAACAGAGGCCCCAGAAACGAGCCCTGCGGTACGCCACAAGACAGTGGAGAGGTAACAGACACAAAATCACCCACAGACATTAAAACTTCTGTCATTGAGGTAAGATGTGAACCAGTCTAGCGCTATGCCAGATATGCCAACCCAATCACGTAGCCTCTTAATCAGGATGTTATGGTCTACAGTGTCGAATGCAGAACTGAGGTCCAGAAGAACTAACACAGAGCAGTCACCTGCATCAGAACACATGAGAATGTAATTTGAAACCCTCAGGAGAGCGGTTTCAGTAGAGTGTTGTCTGCGAAACCCAGACTGGAATTCGTCGTACATGTTGTGCCTCTCCAGTGCAGCAGTAAGTTGGTTGTTCACCACTTTCTCTACAATTTTGGACAGGAAAGGCAGTTTTGATATGGGCCTGTAGTTCATAGGCAATGCCGGATCTAAGTTTGGTTTCTTTAATATGGGCTGGATAGTGGCATGTTTAAAATAGGAAGGGACAATTCCTGTAGACAATGAGGAATTGACAATAGATGTTACTGCAGGGCCAATAATTAGCAGAACTTTCTTAAATAGAGAGGATGGTATTATATCCAGAGGGCAAGATGATGGCTTTGTTTTGTTAATTATGTCCATCAGGTCTTGAAGGCTGATAGGTTGGAAAGAGTCCAGAACAGTAGGAGATTGGGAGGAGCTACATGTAGATGAACAAATCCCAGGCTGAATGCCAGACCTAATACCTGTTACCTTATCATTGAAATAGGTAAGGAATTTGTTGCAATCGTCAACAGAACAGCATGGTAATGTAGAGACAGACGGTGAAACAATTCTCTTAATTGTGTCAAACAAAATCTTGGGATTTTTCTTTGAGGAAGAGATTAAGTTGGCAAAATAAGCAGTTCTAGCTTCCTTTACTCCAGCATTAAAAGAAACTCTGAGGTCTTTGAGATATGAGCGATGCACTTCTAGCCCAGTGGCTTTTATCACCCTCTATGTACCAACGTACATTTATAACAAATACCACACATATTACGGTAATCAGCGTTGCATATGTGTCTGACCAAAATACCAAAAAAAGCAAAAAATAAATTATTCATTTAAATTATTGTTTTAGAGTTTTTAAAGTGTTTTGTTTGTAATATGTATAATAAGCATCATTTAGTATCACTACTGAGAATTTAACAAACATAAAAACATGACGTAGATAGGTTTGCAGTTTTCAAGAAGTATATTTAAATATCATCTCTTACACACATGAAGATAAAGTTGTGAACACCGGCTGAATATCTTTGATCAGAATCATTATAACTGTGTTATAACTGCTGCTGTGTAAAGGGAATACTGCTGCTAACAAGAACCTGATGTGTTTAAAGTGTTTACAAACCAAATGTTATTGACCTTTAGTTCATATAGCAGTACTTTCAAAATAAAAGTGCACAATACACTACTTTAGAATTCATTATTGAATTTTGGGCATAACTGAGATTAATCACGATTAAAAATTGTAATCGTTGCCCAGCACTAATATATATTTATATCATCTTATCAGTTTAAACACACATTAAGACCTGCATGTCAACACGTCTCTTCTTTTTTCATTCTGACTTAATGTAAATTTTCTTTGTTTCATTTTCTTTAACACGTCTCTTCTTTTTTCATTCTGACTTAATGTAAATTTTCTTTGTTTCATTTTCTTTAATTGAAGGTAAGAAGTTAACTTTAATATAACACCATTAAATCAACTGAAAACATTACACGATCATTTTTATCACTATTTTAAGTGGATTTTTATTGGAATGTTAGCTAAAAACAAGTCCGTTAGCTCTGTGTCTCTCTGAGTTTGTTTGTTACCTGATGGACCTGGAAGCTCTCACAGGTAGAACACCTGAGGACGTGAAACTCCTGAACCATGACAGACGTTCTGAATCTACTATTTATATATATATATTACCTACTAAATCTACTATGTATATCTTCTGGAACACAGGTCCGTGTTCCCGGTTCTATTTGAACAAAAAGAAGAGGAAAAACATTACAGCGGAAACAGGAAGTGAAACCGGAAGTGGGCATTTTCCTCTCTGAGCGCCTCCTGCAGGTCGGAGGACTGAATATAATATAAATAGACATATACATATAAATATAAACTAAATATAAATATATATATAAACTAGATATAAATATTAACTAAATATAAATATACGTATAAATATAAATATAAACTAGATATAAATATACAGCGGGTAAAATAAGTATTGAACACGTCACCATTTTTCTCAGTAAATATATTTCTAAAGGTGATGTTGACATGAACTTTTCACCAGATGTTGGTAACAACCCAAGTAATCCATACATACAAAGAACTCCTAACAAATATGTTCAGAAATTAAGTTATGTGTAATAAAATGGAATGACACAGGGAAAAAGTATTGAACACGCTTACTGAAATTTAGTTAATACTTGGTACAAAAGCCTTTGTTGGTAATGATGCTTCCTGTATGGAGAAACTAGTCGCATGCATTGCTCAGGTGTGATTTTGGGCCATTCTTCCACACAAAGTCTTCAAATCTTCAAGGTTCCGTGGGCCTCTTCTATGAACTCTGATCTTTAGTCCTTTCCATAGATTTTCTATTGGATTCAAGTCAGCTGATCGTCCGGGCCATTCTAGCAGCTTTGTTTTATTTCTCTGTTTATTGGTCGGTCCTTTCCTTTCCTTTGGTAAAGGAGGGTCTAGTGTTTCCTATCCTAAAGGAGACAAGAAAAGAAGGAAGCAACCTTTCCTTAGCATTTAGAGGATTCCACCAGCTCTGATACATCCAGGTCATTCACTCCGTTACAAGAAATACTAACTATATAAGTATTTATATTATATTATATATGATATATATATTCATATATTATATATATATTCATCTACAAACATGAGACCACAGAAGAAGAAAAGGGAGTTTCCTTCAGTATTTATTAGACAACGTATAACTGATCGATAATAAAAGCAGAATAAATACGGTAAAGACAAGAGAATAAAAACATCCTCTGACATCACAGGAGTGACGTCATCACAAACAAGGCTTCAGTGACGTTAAAATAAAAAACTCCAGGTGTGAAGTCACCTGAGTGAAACAAGTAATATGACGTTATTAATATACAGTAAACATATGTGAGGAAACTAAAGCATTTCATCATTAAACACGTTGGTTTTATTGTCTCTAGATCACTTTTTATTCAAGTTTTATTGTCTTAAAATCAATGAAAAGGTGAATAATCCTTATTTAAAGTCATTTCTTTAATCTTCTCGTATAAACTTTGACCTGTTTACCTCATAATATAATAATAATGTTCAATCTTTCTTTGACTATAAACAGAAATGATTTGATTATATGAAGATGATTTAGTGTCGTTGGTTTTAATCTTTATTTACATTTAACTAAATGAATTCATTTATAGGATAGATTTTATGGTAATCAGGTGACTTCACTGACCAATCAGAGCTCAGTACGTAAATCATGAGATAATATTACACAAATGAAGAAGTTATGTTTCAGACTAAATCACTGTTTAAATTCACAGGTTTATATTAATTATAGTCAGATCTGTGTCTCTAGATGAAGCAGTGATTTTATTAATATAATCATTTAAACATTGATTTATTAACAGTTTAATATGTTTCTTTCAGTCTGAATTATGAGTTTAACTTCTTCATATTTCTGATGTCATAGTTTTCTCTTTTTAAAACGGTCTGCTGACAGCAGACTGGTCCTCGTCTGTGATTGGTCAGATGCTTTAAACCCCTTTATGTGAACGTCTCATAACCAGATCAATCAGGTGGAGGTGAGTCAGGTGGTGGAGGTGAGTCAGGTGGTGGAGGTGAGTCAGGTGGAGGCAAGTTCGTGGTCGGAGGCGGAGCTTGTCTGACGCTCTACCGCCCTCTGAGCCTTACAGGCGGCCATCTTGTTCTGGAAGTCCCTCTTCTTTTCAAAGTAGTCCACGAGCGGCGGCTCCGTCAGCAGCGACGCCAGCACCTGTTCGAAGGTGATCGACCAATCGACATCCAGCACACTGCCCTGCCTCTGACCGCCGATCAGCACGGTGTCGTCGGCGATGTCGTCGCACTGCAGCGATCCGGAGCTCACCACGGAGTACGACGACAGCGACGTGTCGTCTTTGATCT
Organism: Anarhichas minor; assembly: GCF_050575085.1. Taxonomy (NCBI): domain Eukaryota; kingdom Metazoa; phylum Chordata; class Actinopteri; order Perciformes; family Anarhichadidae; genus Anarhichas; species Anarhichas minor. The sequence continues at coordinate 5,360,832 of NW_027466477.1, read as the reverse complement.
CCTCGTCCGGAGCCGCCGGCTCCAGCTGAGCGTCGGCCAAAGCTCGACGCACCTGGGACTCACCTGACTCCTCCCTCTGACCCTCGGTGGACGGAGCCTGAGCAGCGGCTTCGTCCGTCTTCCGGCCGCCATTGTTGAACTTCTTGCCGACCTCCCCTATACGCAGCAGCAGGCTGGCAACGGTGGCGATGGAATGATAGAGCTGCTGCTCCAGAAGGTCCTCACTGAACATGTTGTAGAGGGTCTTACACAGGTCGATGAACTGCTCCTACACACACACACACACACAAACATGTTAACACACGCACACAAACATATTAACACACACACACACACCCACACAAACACACACGCACACACAAACATGTTAACACACACACACACAAACATATTAACACACACACACACACACACACAAACATATTAACACACACACACACACAAACATATTAACACACACACACACACACAAACATATTAACACACACACACACACACACATATTAACACACACACAAACATATTAACACACACGAGTAATTTTAAGAGGGTACAGGACCACGTGGAATCCCTTGTGGATTTTAAAATCATAGCAGCGTTTAGAAGAAACAAAAACATAAAAGATCTTCTAGTACATGCCTCCTTGGGCGGAAAACATAAAAAAGACAAGCACAACAGACACTTTAAAAATATTAAATTCATGGTAAATCAACATACACACAGAGACACAAACATAGTAACACACACACACACCCACACAAACACACACGCACACACAAACATGTTAACACACACACACACAAACATATTAACACACACACACACACACACACACAAACATATTAACACACACACACACACAAACATATTAACACACACACACACACAAACATATTAACACACACACACACAAACATATTAACACACACATAAACACACATATTAACACACACACAGGACTGAACCAGATCTCTTCACCTGGTTCATCCTGGGCAGGTCTTTGATGGTCTCCGTCTTGGGTTCCTTCTCTTTGGCCCACATTCTCAGGTAGTACCGGTAGTCCTTCACCTTCTCCTCTGAAACAACAGACAGAGACCTGTCTACCTGCAGTCCAACACACACACCTGTGCTCAGGTGTGGTCAGTAAGTGGACACACAGGTAACCTGAACCTGGTTCTGAATCTAGTCTGACTCTAGGAGGCATTTACCTTTCTTCTCCACGATATCTCCGCCTCCATCCTTCACCTCCTCACCTGCACACAGACAGATCTTCATCACCATCATCACCATCATCACCACCATCATCATCATCATCACCACCACCATCACCACCATCATCATCACCACCATCATCACCACCATCATCATCGTCACCACCACCACCACCATCGTCATCACCACCACCATCATCATCACCATCACCACCACCACCATCATCATCACCACCACCACCATCATCATTATCACCACCATCATCATCATCATCACCACCACCATCATCACCACCATCATCATTATCACCACCATCATCACCACCATCATCATCACCACCATCATCGTCACCACCACCACTGTCATCATCATCACCACCACCACCACCACCACCGTCATCATCATCACCACCATCATCATCGTCATCACCACCATCATCGTCACCACCACCACCAGCATCGTCATCACCACCACCATCATCATCATCGTCACCACCACCACCACCATCGTCATCACCACCACCATCATCACCATCACCACCACCACCACCACCACCACCATCATCATCATTATCACCACCACCATCATTATCACCACCATCATCATCATCATCACCACCATCATTATCACCACCACCATCATCATCACCATCACCATCACCATCATCACCACCATCAACAACATCATCGTCACCACCACCACCACCACCATCATCATCATCATCATCATCACCATCATAAAAAAGCACAAATGTTGCGATAAAGAATGAAATAAGTTCAAACTGTTAGTTAAAATGTCTCCTGCTCTGATCATCTGGCCACACCCCCAACAGTGATGTCATAGCACAGGTGAAACAGCTGGAGCTGGACCAGTAACAAAGGTCATGATCATAGGTTCTACTGGGGGATCAGAGACCCGGGTCCACATCAGAGACCCGGGTCCACTACAGTCCAGGTGAGAAACAACTGCTGTGACATCACTGGCTGTGGGCAGGTGGGCAATGTCAAACCTGAACCATCAAGACCATCAAGACCATCAGGACCATCAAGACCATCAGCCTGAGGAGCAACAGGTTCCTCAAAACCACAAAGACACAAACCTGAAGTCACTTCATGCTGAGTCAACATGTCCAGATCAGACAGGAGGGAAGATTCTGGAGGGAAAGTTGAAAAGAAAAGAAGAAGAAGAAGAAGAAGAAGAAGAAGAAGTAAAAGAAGCAGAAGAAGAAGAAGAAGAAGTAAAAGAAGCAGAAGAAGAAGAAGTAAAAGAAGCAGAAGAAGAAGAAGTAAAAGAAGCAGAAGAAGAAGAAGAAGAAGCAGAAGAAGAAGTAAAAGAAGCAGCAGAAGAAGTAGAAGAAGAGATGAAGCAGCATGTGAGTAAGAAAGGAAACATTGAAATATTAATGAGAAGATTTGATTGATGATGTTTCACTGATTGAACCTGATCAGTTCACACTAACTTTTATTCTACTGTGTTTATTTATTACAGCAGGAACCAAGTCCTCCAAACAACTGTGGATGTATCTGTAATGTGGCAACAATACACACATGTATTTACAACTGCAGTAGTAGTAGTAGTAGTAGTAGAAATACTGCAGTAAATCAGTAGTTCACAGTATATTTATCTGTGTGTTTACCTTGAGGTTCCTCCTCAGTGAAGAAGTGTGTCGCCTCCAGAGCAGACTCCGCCTCCTCAGGACACAGAGCTGCAACACAAACAAACAAATAAACAACCACACAAATAAATAAATAACCCACCAAATAAATGAACAAAGACTACAGACTACTGTTACCTGGTGGGAGGTGGAGCTTGTACAGCAGTTTGAGTTTCTCGGTCATGTCTCCGTGGTACATCCCACCTGCAGACACACAAACAAACTCTGATACCATCTAAATATTTAGATATTTAATATTTAAATCCTCTAAAAAGACTCAGGAGTGAAGCCTCCTGTTTGTGGACTCACTGAGTCCGGTGATGAACTCTTTGAAGTTGACCAGTCCGTCCTTGTTCTGGTCCAGGAGTCTGAAGAGGCGGGTCGACAGCGTGGAGGTGTGGCCTCCACAGACCCAGGGAGCCAGTGCGTTGAACAGCTGAGTGAACTGAGCCGGGTCGATGCGGTACTGCTCCAGGTACGGCAGGCTGGGGTCATGGTGCTCAGCTGCAGAGCTGCTGGAGCCCCAATAACAGCTCGTCATGTGTTTGGACTGAAGATCAGAGATACAAAAAGAGGCTTTAAACTCAGATTACAGCACCTACACAAACATCCAATTCAAATTACAATCATCATCTGACACCAGACAAAGATATTGTTTATATATCACCAACATAGTTAGGGCCGGCTCAGGTCTACCGTTAGGGCCGGCTCAGGTCTACCGTTAGGGCCGGCTCAGGTCTACAGTTAGGGCCGGTTCAGGTTTACAGTTAGGGCCGGTTCAGGTTTACAGTTAGGGCCGGTTCAGGTTTACAGTTAGGGCCGGTTCAGGTTTGTAGTTAGGGCCGGTTCAGGTTTGTAGTTAGGGCCGGTTCAGGTTTGTAGTTAGGGCTGGTTCAGGTTTGTAGTTAGGGCTGGTTCAGGTTTGTAGTTAGGGCTGGTTCAGGTGGAGCATAAATCTTCTCCCAAGTCGTAGTTCTCTTGCAGACTGAGTCAGATCATCCTCCAGGATTTGTGGATATGTTTCTGCATTCATGTTCCCCTCTACCTTTACAAGCCTTCCAGGGCCTGCTGCTGAGAAGCATCCCCAGAGCATGATGCTGCCACCACCATGCTTCACGGTGGAGATGGTGTGTTTGTGCTGATGTGCAGTGTTTGGTGTTCACCAAACATAGCGTCTAGTCTGATGGCCAAAAAGCTAAATTTTTGTCTCATCAGACCAAAGAACCTTCTTTTTTTATTTTTTTTTATTTATTATACTATATTGATCCCGGAAGGGGAAATTTGTCTCTGCATTTGACCCATCCCTGTATATAGGGAGCAGTGGGCTGCCAATGACAGGCGCCCGGGGAGCCGTTAGGGTTTCAGTGTCTTGCTCAGGGACACTTCGACACGTGACACGTCCCAGTCAAGGATCGAACCATTGACCTTGCGGTTACCGTTGACCTTGGACCTCCCAGACAGGTGTTTTTATACTACAATCACTTGACACACATCAACTGCACTCAGGTCATCTCCATTTCACTACTTGTGACACTGCTGTCATCAACTAGCTGCACTTCTGTTGAATTAGGTCAGTCACTTTAAAGGGGGTGAATATTATGCAATCATTTACTTTACCTTATATATTATTAATTAATTTACATTAGTTTGTAAAAATCTGTTTTCACTTTGATATTAAAGAGGTTTTTTTTGCAAATTCTTGTCAAAAAAGCCAAATTAAACTGACCATGATTTCGTGTATAAAAGCAACAAAAGGGTGAAACATCCAAGGCGGGTGAATACTTTTTATAGGCATTGTATATATATATATACAAGTTTAAAAGTAGTAAACACACAGAAACATTTAACACAGCAACTTTTTAAAAACATCTGAACTGAAACCTTCTGACCTTAAAGAGACAGTAGAGCTCCTCCAGTTCCTCGATACTGAAGGCAGACTCCGTCATCATCGCTCTAACCTGTGCACACACACACACACACACACACACACACACACACACACACACACACACACACACACACACACACACACACACACACACACACACACACACACACACACACACACACACACACACACACACACACACACACGTAAACACTGTGTCCACATTAGCATGTTAGCATTTAACCTGCAGTACCCAAACATCACCCACCACGCTCCTCTTGGCCGTGTCCTCCAGTGACTGGATGACCTTTAACCTCTGTTTGAACCTCATCTGCTCAATGACATCAGAACGCAAGCTGCCGAACTTCTGTTCAGAGAAGAAAAAACAGATATTATCTCAAAAAACATCCTGGAATTAAATTGAAACACTGCGGCTGCAAGAGTTAGACCGAGACGCTGGAGCTGCAGGAGTTAGACCGAGACCCTACTGGAGCTGCAGGAGTTAGAGCGAGACTCTACTGGAGCTGCAGGAGTTAGACCGAGATCCTACTGGAGCTGCAGGAGTTAGACCGAGACGCTGGAGCTGCAGGAGTTAGAGCGAGACCCTACTGGAGCTGTAGGAGTTAGACCGAGACCCTACTGGAGCTGCAGGAGTTAGACCGAGATCCTACTGGAGCTGCAGGAGTTAGACCGAGATCCTACTGGAGCTGCAGGAGTTAGAGCGAGACCCTACTGGAGCTGTAGGAGTTAGACCGAGACCCTACTGGAGCTGTAGGAGTTAGACCGAGACCCTACTGGAGCTGCAGTAGTTAGACCGAGACCCTACTGGAGCTGCAGGAGTTAGACCGAGACGCTGGAGCTGCAGGAGTTAGACCGAGACGCTGGAGCTGCAGGAGTTAGACCGAGACCCTACTGGAGCTGTAGGAGTTAGACCGAGACCCTACTGGAGCTGTAGGAGTTGACCGCTGGAGCTGCAGGGGTTAGAGCGAGACCCTGGAGCTGCAGGAGTTAGAGCGAGACCCTACTGGAGCTGTAGGAGTTAGAGCGAGACGCTACTGGAGCTGCAGGAGTTAGACCGAGACCCTACTGGAGCTGCAGGAGTTAGACCGAGACCCTACTGGAGCTGCAGGAGTTAGACCGAGACGCTGGAGCTGCAGGAGTTAGACCGAGACCCTACTGGAGCTGTAGGAGTTAGACCGAGACCCTACTGGAGCTGTAGGAGTTGACCGCTGGAGCTGCAGGGGTTAGAGCGAGACCCTGGAGCTGCAGGAGTTAGACCGAAACGCTGCAGCTGCCCCCCTATAGAGGGAGCAGCACACATCATCAAATCATGACGTCACTGAGTCAGTCTGACCTCATAGGACGACTTGATGAGATCAAAGACGTCAATCTCAGGTGGAGGATCGTCTCCACTCGTCAGTAGGGCGTGCAGGTGAGGGATGGGAGGAGCCACAGTCTGTTTGTTTACAACATTGTCCAGGTACCTACACACACACACACACACACACACACACACACACACACACACACACACACACACGTTATGCTTGCTTGGATTTATTTATTTTTCACTTATTCATACTCCAGTCTGGACTCCTACCTGCCCAGGATGGTCATGGCTTCTCCCTCGTCGCTGCAGGACAGCAGGGCATCCATGTTGTCATGAAGCACAGCCAGCGCCACCTGCAGGCAGACAGACAGACAGAGCAGTTCGTTTGTGTCGTGACTGGAAGATAACCTTGATGCCCCTGCAGAAGAAGCAGCTGATCAATCAGTGAACAGTCAGTTAAGTGTAGTCTGACCTGAAAGGTGACCTTGATTCCTTCGTAGAAGAAGCAGTCGACTAATAGGACGGCGCTGTCGAAGGGCATCACAGACAGGAAGAGTGTGAGGAACCAGGACAGGCTGATGGTGGAGATCACACCCAGTTCCTGCATGTGTTCATACAGAAGAGGGAGGAAGGCTCGAGTCAGCTCCTCAAACACCCCCTGATCCACCAGAGCACCTGCAGGGACAGAAACAACATGAGAACAGGGCGGTGTTCCCTGAAGCTACACCTCACTGCAGCTGATCCAGTATAAAATATACTCATTTATGTAAGAACAATGTTTTAGGGTTTTAGAAACACTAATGAAGAAACTGTCTGCAAGGTGGTAGACATGTCGTGTCTTCTTTAAAGGATAGGGTGGTCTAGGATTTCAACTACCTGGAGTCCACCTTAGTCAGTTCATACAAGCTGTTGCACACTGAGAACAGAACCTGACACGCTGCTGACCTACGACTCTGGTGTTGTTACTGACCTACGACTCTGGTGTTGTAGTAGTCGGGCAGCATCCGCTCACACAACGCCACCAACAGCCAGAAGGCCTCCTCCTCCGGACAGTAGAGCAACAAGACAGAGGTGACAATGTTCATTGCCTGGAGGAGGAACAAGGAGAGAATATGTGTCACTTTTTTGAATACTTTAATATCTCTATCATTACTATATTTATTCATGGCCCAGCAATTTGATGTTTTTAAATGTAAATTTCAGTACAGAATATGCAATTAACAAAACTGTATTTGTACTGTATATAACTATATGTATTTAAAAATGAAAAATGAATTGCAGTCAGCAGAAAGTAGTCAATGTACTTGATGTATTTTTTCAAACAATTTTTTATGATTTACATTAAATACAGCTTTGACCTGGCAGTATTCAGTTCACTTTGCACCATTTTTTAGTTTAAAGTACCCGATCCCTGGGTTGTACTTCAATTTATTTCATATAAAATACTTTATTTTGTACCTGACAGTACCCAATCCCCGGGTTGCGGTGAGCATAGGCAGTGAGGACGCGTCGCAGCGCTGCGATACCCGTCTCGTTCTGGAAGGCTCGGTGCTCAGGCATCGAGCGGTGAAGGTCTCGCTCGATCTCCTCGGTAGCCAGCGAACATAGCCCCATGGCCTGCTCCACCAGGTCACTGTAGTAACCAGGGTGGGTCGCCATCTCGTTTTTTGCTCCTGGACCAAAAGGGGGACAGGTGAATACACAGAGTCTCAGTTTACCTTTGATATGAATGAATTAACTAACACTGACCAGAGAACAGCAGCCACAGCTCCCCTCTCAGGCGTTCTGGGATCCCGTTGAGGACGTGTTCTCTGGTTCTGGAGGTTCGGTACATGCAGACACCTCGACCAAACTCTGAGAAATGTATATTCCACGCCTCCTCTTTCATCTTCTCCTTCATCTACAGGAGGGAAAGAGAGAAGGATGGAGGGGAGGAGAAGATGGGGGAAAGTGAGAATTTACTTCCACAGTCTGACACAGGACCATTAAACTGTAGCTTAATTTCACACATCCACATCAGTCTGGATCAAAAGATAATAAACATCTGGAACCAAAACATCGCAAAACTAAATCAGTGTCTGTTGGCCCTCCTCAGTATCCAACAGTACTGCTCAGTTTCCAACATCAGGACCCAACAGTACTCCTCAGTACCTAAAGGTCCTCAGTATCTCAAGGTCTGCAGTATCTAACAGTACTCTTCAGTACCTTATGCTGTGTTCACACCAAGCACGGCGCAAATTATTCGCGCGAGTAGATTAAATACAAAGTCCATGCACAGACGTGATGAGACTGGAGTGATGCGAATTTGCTTCAATCGCCAAAACGCCCCAAACGCGGGAGTTAAAATCTTTCAACTCCGGCAAAAAAATGGCCTATCAGTGTTGATATGACCTCCTGTCGTCACTGAAGTCCTGTCGTTGTTGAATCAGTAAACAAATACTGTATCTGTGTTCACCCAGAGCTCTACGATACCTCATATCAATAGAGACCGGACCAAACTATGTGTATAAATGTATGTGTGTAAACCATATGGTACAAACAATGAAAAAGACGCTGCCGTATTTACGCCGAGATGACGTTATTTTGAGTACTGATGGAGCTGCTACAATGTTAGCTTAGCCTAGCACCGATCAATCCGAACTCGATTGAGAAAATAAGCATTTAAAAAAGTGATTTGCTTGTCGTCTTGCGGAGAGAACTAACAAAACATGAATTCAGACTTTTTACAAACCAGCATCATTACGTAGTTATTTCGGCATCCCCTTTATCGGTATATTGCAATCAAATCACAGCAAAATCCATTTGTTATCTGTTCATACAGCTGTAGTAAACCAGCCGACGTGTGGCTTGCTACAGTGAATACATTGATAAAATCCAAGAAACCCAGACAAGAAGGCGTTTAGTCTCCCGGAATATCTGGGACTTCCACAACAAGTACTAAGCAGAAATAGAGGTTATTTTTTCCATGGTTGATGGCGGACAGTTGCAGGGCGATTAGCCACGACCCCTCTTCAGCGCATCTAGCGCGAATGGCGCAATTCACGCAAATGACCACAGATGGTCCCCCGCGAATAACGCGTGGCAAATAAATTGCGTTGCGTTTCGTGTGAACGCACCTTAAGGGCCCTCTGTATCCAACAGTACTCCTCGGTACCTAAGGGTCCTCTGTATCTAACAGTACTCCTCAGTACCTAAGGGTCCTCAGTACCTAACAGTACCAGTCCAGTTCAGTATCTAAAAGGACTGTTGGGATTGAGCTCACGGCTTTGGGTCCCAGGTCCTCCGGAGCGTCTTGGTGGTAGAGCTGCAGCAGACCATGGCTGGCTGTGGGCAGACCAGGGTGGTAATGACGCGCCCTGACGGACTCAGACCCTGAAGACAAGGACGAGGGGGCAGTGGAGGATGCCTGATGAAACAAAACACAAATCAAAACAACTTTACAGACGAGACGCAGCTCATCTCGAACGAGCCTAATAACTTCTGATCGGACTTTGGTCCCAGCAGATCAGAACCTCTACACAAGTGACACACCGAGTGACTAATCAGAGACAGGGGGCTGGTGTCGCCCCATGAGCTGTCAGGCGTTCGCTGCAGGAAGTCAGAGATGCGTTGGACCAGGAAGTCTCTGTCTTTGAGGTTGGCAAACAGGAAGTTCATCTTGTTCTTGGTGCTGATGGAGACGGGACAAGGCAGGACGCTGCTGCTGTCCGCCTTCTCCACAATGGAAACCTGAGGAGCAGAGGATGATGGGTAAATATCACTGAGTAATGAGCATGATAATAAATAGAAATGATGGCTTGTTGCTTAGTTTGGATCATGGTCTTGTTTTTCAAATCAGAGGTACTTCTGGAGTTTAAGAAGTTCAAGTTCTACAGAAGGTCATTGTCACATCTCCCCCTCCAGGTACGACTCTTACTCCTTCAATCATCAAGGACCTGAGTCAGCTGCAGCCTGTATCAGTGGCCGTGATTGTGTGAAAGCTCTGCAGCTGTGATCTGTGATTTTGTACCATTTTTGTTCTGGACTTAATCTGCTTTTGGTTGTAGGTCAACACTTACTGTTTCATTTGTTAATAAATTCCTTCCCTTTGCTTATACTTCCGATTTCCCTGATTCTTTTTGCTTGATTTCATTTTATTGTTACTCCTCTCATCCTGGTGATGAGATATCTTCTAAACAGAGCAGGCTTTGTGTATTTACAGGGAACACTCCACCAGTAGCTGTGTCACTTTAGATTGTATTGCTAGAATGTGTGGAGAGAAAATAATATTTTGTCCGTAATAATCTGTCCAAATTCAAGCTTCATGGGTTGTGTTCAACATATTTAAAACAAATTACATGTTTTCATTTCTTTAAAGTAGATTAGTTAGTTCAGGACTTTAATGTCCACAATGTAGAAATTTGTCTTTGGGCTCAAACACATAATTAAAAACAACTGATGAGGATCAAGACAAATTATCACCAAACAACATGACTTTAAGGCGATTGATTGACAGCTTTGTTTACCTCTCTGAGAGGGATGATGAGTTGACACAAGCCTTCTTCTCTGCTGTTAAAACAGATGTAGTTGTTGGAGATGAACAGCTGTCCGACCACGTGCATCTTAGCGAACGGCGTCCACAGCGTGCAGTCCGTGTGTCCGTCCAGACGCTCCTCCGGCGTCAGCCGGAACATCATCCGGTAGTGCTCGTTCTTCGCCCTCGCGTCCAAATCTCTGCAAGACAAGAACAGGAAACACCTGGTCAGTTCAAAAGGTCCAGGACAGAGAGGTCCGGGACAGAAAAGGTCCAAGACAGAAGGTCCAGGACAGAGAAGGTCCAAGACAGAGAAGGTCCAGGACAGAGAAGGTCCTAGACAGAGAAGTTCCAAGACAGAGAAGGTCCAAGACAGAGAAGGTCCTAGACAGAGAAGGTCCTAGACAGAGAAGGTCCTAGACAGAGGAAGTCCGGGACAGAGAAGTCCGGGACAGAGAGGTTCGGGGCAGAGAAGGTCCAAGACAGAGAAGGTCCAGGACAAAGAAAGTCCAGGACAGAGAAGGTCCAGGACAGAGAAGGTCCAGGACAGAGAAGGTCCAAGACAGAGAAGGTTCAAGACAGAGACGGTCCAGGACAGAGACGGTCCAGGACAGAGACGGTCCAGAACAGAGAAGGTCCAAGACAGAGAAGGTCCAGGACAGAGAAGGTCCAGGACAGAGGAGGTCCAGAACAGAGAAGGTCCAAGACAGAGAAGGTCCAGGACAGATAAGGTCCAAGACAGAGAAGGTCCAGGACAGATAAGGTCCAAGACAGAGAAGGTCCAGGACAGAGAAGTCCAGGACAGAGAAATCCAGGCTGACACGCAGGAACAAAAAATGATCCCTAACATCACAATTCACAAAAAACAGTGTACATTGTTTTGTTTATGTAAATATATTACATTACAAACTATAGAATCTCCTAATCTAAATCTCAAATCAGCAAAAAAACATGCATTTGTTACTAATTTCCACCTTACTCTGATCAGAGGAAACCCTGGCAGCTTGAAATCAGGTGTACAGTTACTGAACAGAGTGATACCTCTTGAGCGCAGAGACGTTCTTGAGCGTCTTGCAGGGTTTGGGCAGCGAGCGGTCGGCAGCAAAGGCCTCGTTGTCGAGAAGCTGGCGCATGGCGATAGTGGCGAGCTGCTCCATCAGCTTGAAGGTGTCGTTGATGTTGAGGAACATGGAGAAGAAATGTTCGGTATTACGCGTGCTGACACGAACACTCTCCGGAAACACCAGAGTGGCGTTCTTCTCCAGCTGGGTCACCTCCATCCACTGAACCACCAGGGTCACTGAGAGGAGAAGTCATACAAATATATGAACTTAAATACAAACATGAAAGAACACACGGTGATTGTGTCATCTTATTTCAAATAGCTTTATTCCAAAGAATTATTAAAGAGTAACTTAATACTAAAAGCAATTCTTCACGTTAATAAATCAAATTTAGAGTCACTTTATTATTGGCTGGTAATACTTTTGGGTCACTCCAATGGTAACTCCAGAAGTACCTTCAGACAACTCCAGAAGTACCTTAAGATAACTCTAGAAGTACCTTCAGACAACTCCAGAAGTACCTTCAGACAACTCCAGAAGTACCTTCAGACAACTCCAGAAGTACCTTCAGATAACTCCAGAAGTACCTTCAGGTAACTCCGGAAGTACCTTTAGGTAACTCCGGAAGTACCTTAAGACAACTCCAGAAGTACCTTAAGACAACTCCAGAAGTACCTTTAGGTAACTCCAGAAGTACCTTAAGATAACTCCAGAAGTACCTTAAGATAACTCCAGAAGAACCTTCAGGTCTCTATATCAGTGCCTTCAGGTAACCAAAGAATTACTGCCTAGTAAATACAGAAGTACTTTCAAGTAAGTCCAGAAGAAATTGCAGTAGTATATTGTGGTACTTGTGGAAGTTGTTGGAGTGTGTTTAAAGTAAAACACTTTGTTAATTTACTCTTTAATAGAGACAACAGGACATAAAAGTGTCTCCCGTTTCCTCCTGCACAGACTGTATAGATGACATCATTAAACTCTGTCCTGTGATTGGCCGGTCGTACCCTCCTTGCCCAATAGGAAGGAGTAGAAGCACAGGTGGTTGACGGACAGGTAGAGCCAGCCCTGCCGTGGCACTCGGCCCTTCCAGTAGCTGCAGGAGTAATAATTCACCAGCTTCTCCTCCTCAGGCATCCCGAACAGCCTCCTCATCTTTAGCTCCGCCTCTCGAAACTTCCCACAATCCTCCTCCTGCTCCTCCTGCTCCTCCCCCTGCTTCAGCCGGTTCTCCTCCGCAATGATGCCCTGCAGGAAATGACATCACTTACTGACACGATCACACACAGGAAAAGAGAAACGACCTCACGGGGTCAAACAGGAAGTGACATACAGATATCTTTCCTTTGACGAAGGTGGTGACGTCTTCATCGTTGTCAAAGATGGAGATGGTCTGGAGCAAGTTGGACTCCAGCCAATCCCAGTGCTCCGTGATCTCCTTCCTGGATGAGCCTGTAAGACACAACTGAGGGTCAACAAACAAGTCACAAATACTCAACCAATCGCAGCGGTCCTGGTCCAGCTGACCCACCACAGGCCACGTTCCAGTAGATCCGAGAGTCCGCAGTCTGCAGCAGGATCCTGTAAGGAGCCACTCTTGCACTGGAGTCCAGCACCACATCCAGAGTCCCAACCAAGAGACCTTCACACAGAAAGACAGGGACAGAGGTAAACCAGGAGACCTTTAACAGAAAGACAGGGACAGAGGTAAACCAGGAGACCTTTAACAGAAAGACAGGGACAGAGGTAAACCAGGAGACCTTCACACAGAGAAACAGGGACAGAGGTAAACCAGTAGACCTTCACACAGAGAGACAGGGACAGAGGTAAACCAGTAGACCTTTAACAGAAAGACAGGGACAGAGGTAAACCAATAGACCTTCACACAGAGAAACAGGGACAGAGGTAAACCAGTAGACCTTTAAACAGAGAGACGGGGACAGAGGTAAACCAGTAGACCTTCACACAGAAAGACAGGGACAGAGGTAAACGAGTAGACCTTTAAACAGAGAAACACGGACAGAGGTAAACCAGTAGATCTTCACACAGAGAAACAGGGACAGAGGTAAACGAGTAGACCTTTACACAGAGAGACAGGGACAGAGGTAAACCAGTAGACCTTTACACAGAGAGACAGGGACAGAGGTAAACCAGTAGACCTTTACACAGAGAGACAGGGACAGAGGTCTGTTTGATATAGTCCACTAAAGTTCAGAGGTCTCATTTATAAAACAGTGTGTAGGATCCACACTAAATATTTAGAGACTACCGAGAGGAAGAGCACTCGTTCACTCATAATTCTTCCATTAATGCAGTCCTCCTAGTCCTCAAAGTCCTCCTAGTCCTCAGAGTCCTCATTGTCCTCAAAGTCCTGATAGTCCTCATAGCCCTAAAAGTCCTAACTGGTTTAAGACTGTAGTGGAACAGACGCAGACCCGTACTGTATCAAACAGACCCAGACTGTAGTGGACTATATCAAACAGACCCAGACTGTAGTGGACTATATCAAACAGACCCAGACTGTAGTGGACTGTATCAAACAGACCCAGACTGTAGTGGACTGTATCAAACAGACCCAGACTGTAGTGGACTGTATCAAACAGACCTAGACTGTAGTGGACTATATCAAACAGACCCAGACTGTAGTGGACTGTATCAAACAGACCCAGACTGTAGTGGACTGTATCAAACAGACCTAGACTGTAGTGGACTGTATCAAACAGACCCAGACTGTAGTGGACTGTATCAAACAGACCCAGACTGTAGTGGACTATATCAAACAGACCCAGACTATAGTGGACTGCAGCAGACTGCAGTGGACTGTAGCGGACTATAGTGGACTGTAGCGGACTATAGTGGACTGCAGTGGACTGTAGCGGACTATGGTGGACTGAAGAAGACTACAGTGGACTGTAGTGGACTGTAGTGGACTCACCAGAGAGTCCCCCGCCTCGGCCGTGTCCCTTCCTCCTCTGCAGGATGAAGAACGGGTTGGCCCGTTCAGAGACCCACAGAGCTCCGGCCAGCAGCACCTCCTCCGGATGGATCCACATCTCTACCCGCTCTCTGCTCACCCACCGTCGGGGAAACACCGGGAGAAGAACCGCTGTTAACGGACGGCTGATTCAGACAAACAGCGATCCAATGTTGTTGTTTTCACAAAGTCTGCTGACTGAACATCACTTCCGAGTATGACGCTGCAGGACCCGCCCTCTGTGCATGGTGCGTCATTACGTCATTACGTCACGTCGACTCTTCTGAGCGTTCATGATTAAATAAACATTTAAAATATATATAAGTTAAATAAAGATATAATTAGTAGGGAGGGAGACAGTATATTATAATGTCTCCCTCCACCAGACTCCAGCATGTTGTTTTAATCTTAATATATTTTAGTCATATTCTCATATTAATGTATATCTGATAAATAACGTGAGACGGTGCCATGTTAAAGGCAATAAAGACACTTTAATGACACTTAATAAATGCTGAGGCAGTAAGAGACACAGTGAACTGAAAGCATCACACTCATCCTCTTCATCATCATCGTCACCATTATGTGACATCATCACCAGCATGTGACACAGACACGAGGACAGACGGGTCCTCAGGTCACTTCAGAGATAATATTGATCGATCAGTCAGGTTATAGATTGTATAATGCTTTTAATATATGGAGCTCCTTCACTGGAGCTTATTATTATTACACGCTGAGTAATTCAGAAGCTGTTTAATACGTCTTAAAGAAGCAGTCCATCACTTCAGGAGACACTCTGGTTCTCAGGTCTGTCAGCCAATAGGAAGAGAGGATTCAGACAGAACCAGGTCTGTCAGCCAATAGGAAGAGAGGATTCAGGCCTCACTCATGTTGTCTGTGAAGTAACGTTATCGGGTCGATGCTAACATCCACTATTGTTTCCTATTGTGTGTTAGCTGCAGGAGCTAAACGCTAACTAAGAGCAGCTGATGTGACAGTACAGATGATTACAACCTTAAAATAAATATCGGCAGCGGCACCAACCGGAGAATTAACTCCTCCAGCTGTTCATATATATTATAGTAATCTATTCACATTTGAATGAAACTTAGATTATTTAATCACAAGGAGTTAAAACATGAAGAATGTGAGCCTACATGTGTTTTGCTTACAGTTACAGGAAGTGAGCCACCTCAGACTCTCTTCTCATTGGCTCACAGACCTGAGGAATCCAGATGTGTTGACTGTCATCTAAATCAGCTGACTACAGGAGGCACTGCTGATTGGTTGGTTAGTTAACTAGATACAAACAGACAGACTTCAAATTGTTGTAAGTTAATTTTGAAAGTTTCTTCCTGGGTCCACTGTTTGTGCTAAGCTAAGCTACTCATCTTCTCGTCTGACTCTGAAGAACAAGTTTAAAACCTCTAGAACTTTTAATAACAAAGGACCCGTGTCGCCTCTCTGAGGAACTCTACCTGATAGAAACAGAGAACCAGAGTATCTTCTGAGATGTTGGACTGCTCCTTTAAATCTAACGTCTCTTTGTTCTACAGAGAAACATGTGTTGAGCTACAGAGGAGTTAACACTGTGAAGCCTTGGTTATACTTTCCAACGATGAGCGGACGTGGAAACGTTTGGATCTTTTTACTCTGTGATGGTTTCTGGAAGCTCCTCAAAGTTCCTCATGGTCTACGTCGATCCATGTAGTTTAAAAAAGGGGCGTGTCTGGTGATGTCACTTTGCTCACGACCCTCCAATAAATCAAGTTTTAAAGTCCACGATTGTTTCCTCAAATGTCTCTCCAGAGGATCCGGGTCATCCACTGGTCCTGGTTCCAGTCTGATGATGAATAGGAAGAATCAGCTCAGACAGTGTCTCTAGTAGAGGAGTTCTGATCCAGGTACAGGCCTTCAGACAGAGGGTCAGGTTGCAGAGTTACGACATGGACAGAAACCTTCACTGGGTTTGTTCTGGTTCTGGTCTCGATGCTTTCAGGTCCATAGAGATTCAGGTAAGATCGTTTCAGGAGTGATTATTCAACCCATTTTTCTCAAGAACCATTTCAAGAACCTTTGTAGGAACTAAAAAGTTTTTTTAACACATAAGAAAAGTTCTGGTCCAGGTACTTTCTAGAGGAACCGTTTAGGGATTTTTCCAGAAACACAACCTTTTTAAAAACCGGGGCCTTTCCTAGAACCATTTAAGGAATTTGCTAAGTTTTCCAGGGACCCAGAAACTTTCTGAGGTGCTCAGTAACCTTTCAAGGAACCTTTTCAGGAACTCAGGACCCAGAAACCCTTTTCCAAGAACACAAAAGCGCTTTGATGGACTGGACGTTTTCCAGGATCTTTTCTCAAAGTTCAACAACAACATTACCTCCAGGTCTACCAGAGGAACCTAGTTCAGGTTCTGGATCCTGGGCCGGAGTCGGATCTGGAGTTCAGTTCTCTGAATTATTTGTTTTACGTAGTGTTTTAAGAATTTGACCCAACAACCGGCCCCGCGTGTCAAGGTTAACAAGTGTAAACTTAGAACCGGATCCAGACCAGAGTCTAGACTCCATGTTCAGTCTAAAGAAAATCTGATGGATTGATGATGTTTTAGCAGGTGGAGGGGGGTCGTAAACCATGACGACGGGCCTCAGGACTTGTTGTCGTCATAAAGGTCTAGCGAGGCCTGGATGTCTGGTAGCTCCATCTCACAGACCACCAGAGGAGACATTGAGGTCCTGTTGAAGAAGTGACCTCCGCCTGAAGAGACAGAAACACAACATGCTCCATATTAGTCATAACCATACATCTACAAACATGTGGTATTAGTGTTCATTTACTTCAGTATGTCAAATCTACACTAAAGAGTATCTCAGGCTGAACTGATGACATCATCAGGTGTGTATTTATGATGTCATTGGCTCTATGTAGTGGACAATTTGAGACACTGCAGCAAACCAAACAGAGCCTGAATGAAAAACTATCAAATCTGACAAACCAGGGTCATCTTTACTATTAAGGAAATCATATTATTATTCTGTGGTGGTCTTAAAACACTTTTTTATTTCTTTGAATCCTATTTAGATCTTTTCTGCTCAGTGACAGTTTTAATTTTCTTTATGACAGCATAAAGTTACCTTATGATCCCATTAAGAGTTAGAAGTTGCTTTATGACAGGGAAAAGTTGCTTTGTGACAGTATTAACAGTGTAAAGTTGCTCTACAACATGATAAAGTTGCTAAATGACGGTGTAAAGCTGTTCCATGACAGTGTAAAGAGGTCTTTTAAATAATTAAAGTTGCCTGTGGTGATTAGTTGCCCTAACAGTAAAGACTTTTATGGTTATTGTGCCGTGTCTTACTGGTCACAGCAATGGTGATGTCAGCAGGTGTTCTGGGCGTGGCCTCAGGGTGGGGGGGGCTGAGCGGCTCAAGGCTAATAGACGGCTGGTCGCCCAGCGTCAGCCTCTGACCACCGGACGCCTGACTGACGCCCAGACGCTCCACATCCAACACCACGCTGTCCACGCAGGGAAGACTGGTCTGAGGATAGAGGACAGAGGAGACAGAGGACACATAGAAGACAGACAGAGAAAAGGAGACAATAAATTGTTAATAACACACCTGGTATGTTTGTGTTGTCTACGTCAGTGAAGACTCACCATGATGCCGAGAGCTTTGAGGATGTTGAGTTTACACATGGGACAGGTGCAGTGTTCGTTCAGCCAGGGGTCCACGCACAGCTTATGGAAGACATGTCTGCAGAGACGGGTCATCAAACCATTAGAACCAACAGGACACGGGTCATCAAACCATTAGAACCAACAGGACAAGGGTCATCAAACCATTAGAACCAACAGGACACGGGTCATCAGACCATTAGAACCAACAGGACACAGGTCATCAAACCATTAGAACCAACAGGACACGGGTCATCAAACCATTAGAACCAACAGGACACGGCTCATCAAACCATCAGAACCAACAGGACACGGACAGGGTCATCTGGTGAGACTGGTTTGACTGGTGACACTGGTCTGGTGTATTCAGACTCACTTGCAGGGCAGAATGCGAACCACATCGTTGAGCTGGTACGCTTCAATACACACGGCACAGTGGGTAAAGTCTGGATCAGTTTCCTGTGACAGAAAAACACAGATGAACATGTTGAAGTGACATCACTCTTCAAAATGAGGTTAATCCACAATATTATGATCATATCTGGTGTGAATAATTGCCGGAACTGGTGGTGGTGTCGAGTCTCTGTGGTGAGATTAACTGGTCAGCTTATTAACTGGTTAGTATAGTAACTGGTCAGTGTGTTAACTGGTTAGTATAGTAACTGGTCAGTTTATTAACTGGTTAGTATAGTAACTGGTCAGTTTGTTAACTGGTTAAATTAGTAACTGGTCAGTTTATTAACTGGTTAAATTAGTAACTGGTCAGTGTATTAACTGGTTAAATTAGTAACTGGTCAGTGTATCAACTGGTTAAATTAGTAACTGGTCAGTGTATTAACTGGTTAAATTAGTAACTGGTCAGTGTGTTAACTGGTTAAATTAGTAACTGGTCAGTTTATTAACTGGTTAGTATAGTAACTGGTCAGTTTATTAACTGGTTAGTATAGTAACTGGTCAGTTTGTTAACTGGTTAAATTAGTAACTGGTCAGTTTATTAACTGGTCAGTGTATCAACTGGTTAAATTAGGAACTGGTCAGTGTGTTACCTGGTTAGTATATTAACTGGTCAGTGTATTAACTGGTTAGTATAGTAACTGGTCAGTTTGTTAACTGGTTAAATTAGTAACTGGTCAGTTTATTAACTGGTCAGTGTATCAACTGGTTAAATTAGTAACTGGTCAGTGTCTTCTGCCATTTTAGACTTCTCTCAGCTGTTTCCTTGCAGTGACTCGTCATATCTTTGTTTATCTTCCCTAACCATCGTCCCGTGACCTCTGACCTTTGTGTCAGTGCAGAGTACACATCTTCCTTCTACCCACCATGGGTACTTCTCAAGTCTCTTAACTGCATCCCCGTTTCCCTCACTTGGGTCCTTTCCTTGCGTCTTAGTCCTTCCCACCAGGGATGCATGGAGGAAACCATGCGCGGAGAGAGGAAACGAGGAAATATGTTTTAGGAGACATGAGACGTCCTTTCCTCAGTTGTGTCACGTGAAGCGACGTCTGTTTCTGATGACGGTGCTGATGATCACAGCTGATCAGCTGTCAGTCGGCTTTAACAGCTGGAGAGACTTTAGATAAGTTTGTGTGTGCTCACATGATCACTGTACTTAATAACAGTAACTAATAATACTAATAACTAATAAAGACACACAGTAATCACCACTGTAGAGGTGTTTCTCTCTGTAGTCTGTTAACAAACTGTGTCCTGTGTTCTGTTTATAAGCACAGGATCCATTTCTACCGGCGGAATTATTTATGAATTATTTGCGTCTGTACGTTCGGCTGCAGCGTCCAATCACATGACTGATGAACAATGAGGGGGCGTGTCGGCCGTTAAAACACTTCCTGGAAGTCTGTTCTCGTGGTTCCTCGTTCATGGCTCCTCAGAGATCCCTCCTCTCTCCTCTCTCCTCGCTCCTCAGAGTAGAAATAAGAGCTTTGGGACGGCCGTCAATATGGCGGTGCAGAACAACTTCCGGTTCAAGCGAGGAGCGAGGAGATGACAAATAAGAGACTTGAGATGTACCCTTTACCTTGTCTCCTTTCCTCATTCAGTACCACAGAAGAAGAAGGAGGTAACAGATGTCTTTACCTTGTCTCCTTTCTTCACCGTCCTCGTCGTCAACTTCCCGATGGCTTTCTTTGCTGCATCGCCAAGACGACGCTGAGAGATGGAGAGAGAGGACACGTGTAAGACTACAATATGTACTACAGTACTACTGTGGTTAGGTCCAGAGTACTACAGTACTACTGTCGTTAGGTCCAGAGTACTACAGTACTACTGTGGTTAGGTCCAGAGTACTACAGTACTACTGTCGTTAGGTCCAGAGTACTACAGTACTACTGTGGTTAGGTCCAGAGTACTACAGTACTACTGTCGTTAGATCCAGAGTACTACAGTACTACTGTCCGGTATACCGCCCAGCCCAGCCCTAACTACTGTGGTTAGGTCCAGAGTACTACAGTACTCTGAATACTACTACAGGCGTGAATAGATGCTGACTCCCTGACAGACTGCAGGAAGTGAAGTGAAGGTTGTTCTGGAGCAGATGGAGAGTCCTGAGAGGTTATATTATACGGGGGGGGGGGGGGTTCACTAACACTTCCAGCAGAGATTCATCTCATAAAATATTAATGATTCCATTCCAATGAACCAGAGGAGGAGGGTGTTAGCTCTGTTTTAAGCTTGTTAGCGGTGTGTTAGCTTTAAGTATTATGTTAGTGGTATGTTAGCATTATGTAAATAATGTTAACATGAGTTAGCATGTTAGCTGTATGGTAACGTGTGTCAGCGGTGTGTTAGCGTGCTACCTGGCTGCGGTCCCGGGCGCTGGTGTAGCGGATCTTCTGGATAAAGTAGAAGATGAGCCAGGCTGATGAAATGATCATCAGGACGATGAAGGAGATGGAAACAAACACCAGCGAGCCTCGGTTGATGTTTTTGGTGGGACCACGTTGACCCACCACCACAGAGACCAGGACCGTCAGGTTCCTCTCCAGGTGTGCCAGGATCTCTTTACCGTACGCCTCTGTGATCATCACGGCCACCGTGTCACCAGTACCTGAACAGACAGAACCAGTAAGAGAACCAGTGAAAACAGTATAATACTTCAACACTGTACTGCAGTATAACACTACGACGCAGTACTGCAGTATAACACTACTACGAAGTACTGCAGTATAACAGTACTACAATGTACTGCAGTATAACAGTTCTACACTGTACTGCAGTATAACACTACTACGAAGTACTGCAGTATAACACTACTACGAAGTACTGCAGTATAACAGTACTACAATGTACTGCAGTATAACAGTTCTACACTGTACTGCAGTATAACACTACTACGAAATACTGCAGTATAACACTACTACGAAGTACTGCAGTATAACACTACTATGAAATACTGCAGTTTAACAGTACTACAATGTACTGCAGTATAACAGTTCTACACTGTACTGCAGTATAACAGTACTACACTGTACAGTACTGCAGTATAACAGTACTAACTGTACTGCAGTATAACAGTACTAACTGTATTGCAGTATAACAGTACTACACTGTACGGCAGTATAACAGTACCACACTGTACTAGAGTATAACAGTACTACACTGTACTGCAGTATAACAGTACTACACTGTACAGTACTGCAGTATAACAGTACTAACTGTACTGCAGTATAACAGTACTAACTGTATTGCAGTATAACAATACTACACTGTACGGCAGTATAACAGTACTACACTGTACTGCAGTATAACAGTGCTACACTGGAATATAGTATAATAGTCTTACACTTATGTTAGTTATGTGTGAATATAGTTTATTGTTTATACTGTCTGTTTTGTTATTATTATTTATTTTCTGCTCGCCAGATCGTTTGTTTCAATTTCTGCTCTCTGACATTCAGCACCAGGCGACACACGCACGCACGCACGTGCACACGCACACGCACACGCACACACACACACACACACACACACACAGTGTGAGGTCACAGTGACCTCATCAATTAATGACAAGTCCCCGTCTACATTTAGATCACGAGATAGACCCTCAGGAAGTCACTTCTCACATACACACACCTTCATCATCGTCTTCCTCTCAATCAGAGGAATAATACACTACTTCCTACTCAGGTACACTGTATACTACACCTGCTCAGGTACTCTGTACACTACTCCTACTCAGGTACACTATACACTACTTCCTACTCAGGTACACTGTACACTACACCTGCTCAGGTACACTGTACACTACTTCCTGCTCAGGTACTCTGTACACTACTTCCTGCTCAGGTACACTGTACACTACACCTGCTCAGGTACTCTGTACACTACTTCCTGCTCAGGCACACTGTACACTACTTCCTGACACATGACACACTGTAACATGCATGTTCTGACCTTCGTGTCCCATCTTGACCGTCTTGTCGGTGGAGTTGTTGTAGATGAGGACGGCCGTGGCGTTGTAGGCGGCCGCTTTGAGAATCTTCTCTTTGAAGGTGCAGTTTCCTCTCTGCAGCAGCGCCACCCACTGGACGCCCCGAGGAGGGACCAGGAACCGAGTGCCGGGGTCGCAGCCCTGCCGGTCCACCACTGAGGAAACAGACCGGTAGCATGGTTACTGCTTTATTACAAAGATAACACACTCACATTTTAAAGAGATGTTCGATTAGTATTTCCTTTTGAGTGTTTTTAATGTCGCCACTGAAATCAGATTTAGGTTCACTTATTGATCACCATCACCAGAACATCATCACTGACAGCTGAAATATTACAGAGTGGTGTAACAATAGAGGAAACATATTTACCCAACACACACACACTACTGGTAATAAACAGTAGCGGTGGCTACAAGGTTAGCGCTGTGGCTAACCACCATGAATAACAACGGTTATTTGTCCCTGATGACATCACTAATGACATCAGAGACAGGAAATACCACAAACAGCTCACATAATGGTCTAAAGGTTTCACACAGAGAAGGTCTAGACTGATATCTACCAGTAAACAGTATCAGTTGTACCAGATATCAGCTGCAGTGTCCTTCAGAGTCTGACTGTAATCTGACCTGAGAGTAGAGACGCCTCGACCTTCAGCCTGAGCGCTGCAGTGTCTCAGTACTACAGATACTACTACATATACTAGAGATACTACATATTCTACTACATATACTACATATTCTACTACATATACTACATAAACTACTACTGATACTACCAGGCACTTTCATATGTAAAAGCACCAGCAGCAGAGTACCTCCATTCAAAGCATCCAGTCTGTATGAAGCAGGACTCTAACATGTGACACTGAGACCGTCATAAGGAACATATGGTTCTAGATGACGTCGTTAGACTACCTCGTTAGAGTATCTCATTAGACTACCTCGTTAGACTACCTCGTTAGAGTATCTCGTTAGATTACCTCGTTGCATTACCTCGTTACATTACCTTGTTAGACTACCTTGTTAGACTACCTTGTTACATTACTCGTTACATTACCTTGTTAGACTACCTCGTTGCATTACCTCGTTAGACTACCTCGTTGCATTACCTCGTTACATTACCTCGTTAGATTACCTTGTTAGACTACCTTGGTACATTACTCGTTACATTACCTTGTTAGACTACCTCGTTACATTACCTCGTTAGACTACCTTGCTAGACTACCTTGTTACATTACTCGTTACATTACCTTGTTAGACTACCTCGTTACATTACCTCGTTAGACTACCTCGTTACATTACCTTGTTAGACTACCTCGTTGCATTACCTCGTTATATTACCTCGTTAGACTACCTCGTTAGACTACCTCGTTACAGTACCTCGTTACATTACCTTGTTAGACTACCTCGTTACATTACCTCATTACATTACCTTGTTAGACTACCTCGTTACATTACCTCATTACATTACCTTGTTGGACTACCTCGTTGCATTACCTCGTTATATTACCTCGTTAGACTACCTCGTTAGACTACCTCGTTAGAGTATCTCGTGAGACTACCTCGTTAGATTACCTCGTTAGACTACCTCGTTAGAGTATCTCGTGAGACTACCTCGTTAGATTACCTCGTTAGACTACCTCGTTAGAGTATCTCGTTAGAGTATCTCATTAGAGTATCTCGTTAGAGTATCTCGTTAGAGTATCTCATTACATTACCTTGTTAGACTACCTCGTTACATTACCTTGTTTGACTACCTCGTTACATTACCTCGTTAAACTACCTCATTAGATAACCTCGTTAAATTACCTCGTTATATAACATCGTTAAATTACCTCATAAGATTACCTTGTTAGATTACCTCGTAGCATTACCTCGTAGCATTACCTCGTAGCATTACCTCGTAGCATTACCTCGTAGCATTACCTCGTAGCATTACCTCGTAGCATTACCTCATTAAAACAGGAGACAGAACTGTTGTTTTTCTTTACCTCTGGGTAATTTATTTATTGTTTTTTTTATTTAGTTATTGTGTTTGGATCACATAAGTCTGAAACAATCAGGTGCATTGTGATTAACCTCAGGTCTGATGTGACCGACCTCAGGTGTGATGGGATCTCAGGTGTGATGTGACCTCAGGTGTGATGTGACCTCGGGTGTGATGTGATCTCGGGTGTGATGTGATCTCGGGTGTGATGTGACCTCGGGTGTGATGTGATCTCGGGTGCGTTGTGACCTCGGGTGTGTGGTGACCTCAGGTGTGATGTGACCTCAGGTGTGTTGTGACCGCGGGTGTGATGTGACCTCGGGTGTGTTGTAACCTCGGGTGTGTTGTAACCTCGGGTGTGATGTGACCTCGGGTGTGATGTGACCTCGGGTGTGATGTGACCTCGGGTGTGTTGTGACCTCGGGTGTGTGGTGACCTCAGGTGTGATGTAACCTCAGGTGTGTTGTGATCTCGGGTGTGATGTGACATCGGGTGTGATGTGATATCGGGTGTGATGTGACCTCGGGTGTGTTGTGACATCGGGTGTGATGTGATATCGGGTGTGATGTGATATCGGGTGTGATGTGATATCGGGTGTGTTGTGACATCGGGTGTGATGTGACATCGGGTGTGATGTGACATCGGGTGTGATGTGATATCGGGTGTGATGTGATCTCGGGTGTGATGTGATCTCGGGTGTGTTGTGACCTCGGGTGTGTGGTGACCTCAGGTGTGATGTAACCTCAGGTGTGTTGTGATCTCGGGTGTGATGTGACATCGGGTGTGATGTGATATCGGGTGTGATGTGACCTCGGGTGTGTTGTGACATCGGGTGTGATGTGATATCGGGTGTGATGTGATATCGGGTGTGATGTGATATCGGGTGTGTTGTGACATCGGGTGTGATGTGACATCGGGTGTGATGTGACATCGGGTGTGATGTGATCTCGGGTGTGATGTGATCTCGGGTGTGTTGTGACCTCGGGTGTGTGGTGACCTCAGGTGTGATGTGACCTCAGGTGTGTTGTAACCTCAGGTGTGATGTGACCTCAGGTGTGATGTGACCTCAGGTGTGATGTGACCTCAGGTGTGATGTGACCTCAGGTGTGATGTGACATCAAGTCTGTTGTGATCTCAAGTCTGTTGTGATCTCGGGTGTGATGTGACATCGGGTGTGATGTGATATCGGGTGTGATGTGACCTCGGGTGTGATGTGACATCGGGTGTGATGTGATATCGGGTGTGTTGTGACATCGGGTGTGATGCGATATCGGGTGTGATGTGATCTCAAGTCTGTTGTGATCTCGGGTGTGATGTGACATCGGGTGTGATGTGATATCGGGTGTGATGTGACCTCGGGTGTGATGTGACATCGGGTGTGATGTGATATCGGGTGTGTTGTGACATCGGGTGTGATGCGATATCGGGTGTGATGTGACATCGGGTGTGATGTGACATCGGGTGTGATGTGATATCGGGTGTGATGTGATATCGGGTGTGATGTGACATCGGGTGTGATGTGACATCGGGTGTGATGTGATATCACCCTCTATGTACCAACGTACATTTATAACAAATACCACACATATTACGGTAATCAGCGTTGCATATGTGTCTGACCAAAATACCTTTTGTTGTTCAGTCTTTGTTCATCCTGCATCGCTCTGTTCTGTTTTTTAATGTAACGTTACTGTAGCGATGGAGCCTCTCCCAGCTGTTAGCAGACTGTTGTTAGCGAGCTTTACCCAGCATGCAGTTCGGCGGTGTAATTTTATAAATGTACAATTATTAGTGTTACAAATTGTTTATGTGTCACAAACTGTTATGTCGTGGTGTTTTGTTGTTAAAGAGCGTTAGTTGTTGTTATAAAGTTATGACCATGACTAGGGGTCCCTCTCAATACACTTAGGACAACTAGCTCCGACCGTAGCGCTCTCAGCCGCGAACAATATATTTTGCTGCCTGTTGAAGAGCGACAGAAGTTGTTTCGGCTGTGCACCGGTATGACGGTATATGAAAAATTCATATCATACGGGAAATTAAAACCGGTATACTGGTCGGTATACTGCCCAGCCCTAATCTCAGGTGTGATCAGCGTCGTAAATACACGAGGGCAAAGGGCAAAACTGCCCCTAAGAAATATAATGTTGACCCTGATATCACTAGGAGAGGGGCAAAAAATGCCCCCATAATTTCCTCTAATAATAATGATAATTTAATGAACTTGTCAAAAACATCGTAGCCTATATGACCCGGTCCAGTTGCCTTGACTGACTTCTAAAAAGATAAATAAATGGAGCGCTTCTTAATCAGACCTGTGACTGCGAGACTGCGGTCAACTCAGCAGACACTTACATGTTAGTGCACCTATATGCTGACATTCACGGTAAACGCATTCAAACGGCACAGATCGGGAGCGAGTAAGGACTTTGAAAGTTAGCGGAAAGATTAACGTGAGACAACATCCGGTTTATTCAGACGAACATCCGGTTTTCAGAATAAGATGCAAACAAAGTATGAATTATATTCACATTAAGTATAAAACATGCTACCTGCATCTCGTGAGTTAAAGGGAAAATACACCTAAATTGTGCGTAAAGTGTCTTCATTCTTTGATTTGAGGGTTGCTAATGAATAATACCTGACTGACAGTCAATTAAGATATTTTACTAAGTAAAAACTCTGAACTGAATTTCTACCTTCAAATGGCACATTTTTAAAATATTTAAGGTGCTACAAAAATATTTTTCACAATAATTCCATACAATGACTGATGTATATGTAATCAAGGCATCGTTGACTTAATAATTGTTAATAGTTGTTTAAAACATTTAATAATAACAATAAATAACCACAAAGAAATAAGAATAAAATTGAATATGATTGTCTGATTTACGTTTGTTTTTTGTTCAAAAAATCTAAGAAAACACTTTGAATCTGTAGACTACTGCTAATAGTCTTATTATTGCCATTTGATGACAATTGCTCATATATTGTAAGCCTAAATAAGTATATTTATTATTTTGAACAAAGGTTAAATGTTATGTAAATTTCAAAGAGTGCCCCCAATTTTTTTTAAATGCCCCTGGATTTCAGTCAGTGGGGGCAAAAAGTGCCCCCAAAAAAATATGTAAATTTCCTACCCTGGGTGTGATGTGACCTCAGGTGTGATGTGATCTCAGGTGTGATGTGATGTCAGTACCTCCATGATGCTGTACAGGTGCGATGACGCGTCCCCTGGTGTCCACTTTAGGTGAGTTCTGTCCGTACGTCCCGTCATCGCTACTCATCAGGTGGACAGGGTTCCCCCGTCCGTCCAGAACCGTGGTGTTCACCGTGGCGCCCACGTTCTCCTCCGACACCATGTTTCTGTCAGAGCGGGCCGCTGACACTGAGCGGGACAAAACCAGGACCAGGACCAACGAAGCAGGCAGACGGGTCCACCTTGGGGACATCATGTCGTCCTTTCAGTCTTGGTTACATCCAAACTACCAGGAGACAAAACAAAACTCCTTTAGACAACAACTTCCTGTCACACTGTCTCCTGTATGTCAAATGAAAATGTCTTAATGTATCTTTATCATCAAAATATCTTTGTTTTTAATGTCCTCAAAACCATCTTAATGTCTCAGGTCTTCTAAATATCTCGGTTTGTCCTCTTTAATGTCCCTGTGTTTCCTCTTAATGTCTCCGTATGTCCTCTTAATGTCAATGTTTGTCCTCTTAATGTCCCTGTATGTCCTCTTAGTGTCTCAGGTCATCTTAATGTCTCTGTATGTCCTCTTTATGTCTCAGGTCTTCTTAATGTCCCTGTGTGTCCTCTTAATGTCTCAGGTATTCTAAATGTCCCTGTATGTCCCCTTTATATCCTCTTTATGTCCCTGTATGTCCTCTTAATGTCCTCTTTATGTCCCTGTATGTCCTCTTAATGTCCTCTTTATGTCCTATTTATGTCCTCTTAATGTTCCATCATGTCCTCACGCTGAGTGAAGTCCTGGATCAGCCTCTCGAGGACAGACAGAGTTGTCCGTGTGTCTGTCTGATCATGGAGCATCATCACAGGCCAACATCTGGACCTTCACGCCGCCATGTCTCCGGACCTGAGACCCTGGAGGTTAAAGACAATCAGAGACGTTCAGAGGTTCATTAAATAAAAGCTCGTTTAACGTGCAGCCCCGTGACTCGGTGTTTAAACGCCGTTTGAAGCCGCTTTGTCTTACCGTCTGCAGGCGGACAGACAGGCAGCTTCCGAGCGACAGACCCCCGCCTGTCTCCGCTCTCCTCCCACCTTCTGTCCGCTGTGGTCCCGGTGAATGTCCGGTGGTCCTCGGTGGGTCTACGGAGGTCGAATCCTGCAGCGGTTCCGTGTTTTATTCCGGTTTTGTTCCAGCTGGTGGTCTCTGTGGTGCGGAGGCTCGAGCCCCGTCTCGGTTCTCAGTTTGGGGCGCACTACGCATGCGCAGAGCCAGGAGAGGGGAGGCGGCAGACAGGGCGCGTGAGCGACACCTTCGTGTTTAGGTACCTGAGATTTGATCAGCTGTCGCGAGACCTGACGAGAGACCCTCCTCCTGTCTGTCTGACAACCTGTCTGTGGTTTCTAAATATCAACAATCACAATATCAATGATTATCAGTCCAATAATCATCATTATAGAACCGTTAATAGACAGAGTGGAGATGATAATACTAATAATCACAATAATAATAACAATAATAATAATAACGATAAAAATAACAATAACAATAATAATAATAATAATAATAATGATAATAAGAATAAGAATAATAACGATAATAATAATAACAATAAAAATAATAACAATAATAATAATGATAATAAGAATAATAACGATAATAATAATAATAATAATAATCACGATAATAATAATAACGATAATAATAACAATAACAATAAGAATAATAACAATAAGAATAATAATAACAACAATAATAATGATAATAATAATAATAATAACGATAATAATAACAACAATAATAATTACAATGATAATAATTACAAGGATAATAACGATAAAAAAAATAACAATAATAATAACAACAATAATGATAATAATAATAACAATAATAATAACGATAAAAATAACTAACAATAACAACAATAATGATAATAATAATAACAATAATAACGATAATAATACCGATAATAATAACAATAATAATAACGATAATAATAATAATAATAATAATGATGATAATAATAATAACGATAATAATAATGATGATAACAATAATAATAATGATGATAATAATAATAATAACGATAATAATAATGATAATAATAACAATAACAATAATAATAATGATAATAACGATAATAATAATAATGATAATAATAATAATGATAGTAATAATAACAATAACAATAATAATAATAACAATAATAATAATAACGATAATAACAACAATAATAATAATGATAATAATAATGATGATAATAATAATAACGATAATAATAACAATAATAATAATGATGATAATAATAATAATAACGATAATAATAACAATAATAACAACAATAATAATAACAATAATAATAATAATGATGATAATAATAATAACAATGATAATAATAGTAATAATAATAACAATAACAATAACAATAATAATAATGATAATAATAATAACAATAATAATAACGATAATAATAATAATAACAATAATAATAATAATAATAATAACAATAACAATAATAATAATGATAATAATAATAACAATAATAATAATAATAATAATAATGATAATAACAATAATAATAATGATGATAATAATAATAACGATAATAATAATGATAATAATAACAATAACAATAATAATAATGATAATAACGATAATAATAATAATGATAATAATAATAATGATAGTAATAATGACAATAACAATAATAACAATAATAATAATAACGATAATAACAACAATAATAATAATGATAATAATAATAATAATGATGATAATAATAATAACGATAATAATAACAATAAAAATAATGATGATAATAATAATAATAACGATAATAATAACAATAATAACAATAATAATAACAATAATAATAATAATAATGATGATAATAATAATAACAATGATAATAATAATAATAATAATAGCAATAACAATAATAATAATGATAATAATAACAATAATAATAATGATAATAATAATAATAACAATAATAATAATGATAATAATAATAATAATAACAATAATAATAATAATGATAATAATTAGTGCTGGGCAAGTTAACGCGTTAATTTCGCGTTAACGCATTCATTAATTAACGCCGCCAATTATTTTATCGCGCGTTAACGCATTTTAAAAATGTATTATAATTTTTTTATTTATTTTTTATTTTTATTGAAAGACAAGAGACAATACATATACATAACAACAAGAACAGTTGGATGAAAGCCAGCAAACATCCTATAGTCAGTTGTGTGTGTGTGTGTGTGTGTGTGTGTGTGTGTGTGTGTGTGTCTTTGGTCCAAAGTGTCTTGTTTTGATCTTAGTATGAACAAAGAAAGAAAACTACTTAAAGATGAATTGATTATTAAATAGTTTATAGAACAGATTATTTCGCCTTCATCATCACAGCTTAGATTACAGTCTCTGCTCCTTTAAAGCGAGAACATGAACTGATCTCTGGTGACTTGGTTGTAGATTCTGATCGGCTCATTTTTAATAAGAACATTGAGAAGATATATACTCATGTGTTTGTTGTATAAATACTCGGAAACAAATATTTGAGAGACAACATTGAATATTGAAATTAAACAACAAAATGTTTACAGAGTGAAAATGTTGTTTCAGTCTTTATTTGAATCCTAAACCTTATTTTTATTAAAACATAGAAAAGTGTATAAAAACCTTTTCCATAAATTTGAGATTTCAGCCCACAAGTTAAGAGTGAAGCTGAGATCTTATCCGGTAAAACCCTGAAGTCAAACTAACTGGCTTTTGAATGTAAACTGTCCCAATTTAATTCAAAATATTTGAGTTCAAATGAATGTCTCATTAAAAGTGTCAAAACTTCTAAATCCATCTATCCATCCATCCATTTTCCACCGCTTATCCGGGGTCGGGTCGCGGTGGCAGCAGGTCAAGCAGGCCGACCCAGACCTCCCTCTCACCGGCAACATGTTCCAGCTCATTCTGGGGGATCCCGAGGCGTTCCCAGGCCAGCTGGGAGATGTAATCTCTCCAGCGTGTTCTGGGTCTTCCCCGGGGTCTCTTCCCAGTTGGACGTGCCTGGAAAACCTCCAGTGGGAGGCGTCCAGGAGGCATCCTAATTAGATGCCCGAACCACCTCAGCTGACTCCTTTCGACGCGAAGGAGTAGCGGCTCGACTCCAAGCTCCCTCCTGATGACCGAGCTCCTTACCCTATCTCTAAGGCTGAGCCCGGCCACCCTACGGAGGAAGCTCATTTCGGCCGCTTGTAGCCGCGACCTTGTCCTTTCGGTCACGACCCAGAGTTCGTGACCATAGGTGAGGGTAGGAACGTAGACCGAGTGGTAAATTGAGAGCTTTGCCTTCCGGCTCAGCTCCCTCTTCACCAAGACGGTCCGGTGCAGCGCCTGCTTTACTGCTGCAGCCGCACCGATCCGCCTGTCGATCTCCCGCTCCATCTTACCCTCACTCGTGAACAAGACCCCGAGATACTTGAACTCCTTCGCTTGAGGTAGGCACTCCGTCCCCACCTGGAGGGAGCAATCCACCGGTTTCCGGCAGAGAACCATGGCCTCAGATTTGGAGGTGCTAACTCTCATCCCCGCCGCTTCACACTCGGCTGCAAACCGCCCCAGTGAATGCTGGAGGTCACGATCCGAGGAGGCTAACAGGACCACATCATCTGCAAATAGCAGAGAGGCGATCCCGAGACCCCCGAAACTGACGTTCTCCGCCCCCAGACTTCTAAATCTAAATTACTAATTAGTATGCATTTAATAATTAGTGAATGTTATACATTTAACAGAGGCCTGTGTCCTTGTGTGAACTATCTGGGACACCAGGCATCTTCAGCAAATGTTTAGTCTATTAAGAAGCAGTTGATTGCCGAAAGAACACTTCAGCTGTTTGTCCTGAATAAGAATGATAATAAACTTGTAGAAAGCGTCAATACTTACGCAGGGCTGATTTGCGACCATGATTTACGAGAAAGTGACCTTTGTACTAGAACGAATTGTTAAAGTGTCCAGATACGTAGAC
Source organism: Anarhichas minor (assembly GCF_050575085.1). Classification (NCBI taxonomy): domain Eukaryota; kingdom Metazoa; phylum Chordata; class Actinopteri; order Perciformes; family Anarhichadidae; genus Anarhichas; species Anarhichas minor. The sequence goes on along the minus strand of NW_027466477.1, from coordinate 5,327,870 downwards.
GCCTGTGTGAAACACAAAATGTGTGTGTGTTACCCTGTGCCAGCCCACTGCATGAGAGATATATATATATATATATATATATTTTAGTGCTGGGCAAGCTGGGCAAGAATGCGTTAACGCATTCATTAAATAACGCAGACAATTATTTTATCTTGCGTTAACGCATTTTTAAAATTTATTATAATTTTTTTATTTTTTTTTTATTTTAAAGAGACAATACATATACATAACAACAAGAAGATGACAAGAACAGTGGGATAAAAGCCAGCAAACTCCTATAGTCAGTTGTGTATGTGTGTATGTATGTATGTATGTGTGTGTGTGTGTGTGTGTGTGAAAACGTGTGTGTGTATGTCCTTGAGCCTTTTGAGATGGGAAAAAAAAATAATAATAATAATAATAATTAAAAAACAACAAAAAAAACAGGTAAGTATTTTAAATTTATTATTATTGTAACAGACATGTTTATCGTTTTGTATTGGAGATATGATGTCCCTTCAGGGTTGCCGTAGAGAAAAGGCGACTTCCGCTTCTGGTCGAGGGGGGGGGGCAGAAATAAAGAGAGAAGCTGCACCAGCTGTTGCTCTCCCTGGAGACTACTGGACATCGCTGCGGTAAAGTCAGCAGACACTCAGATCTCCGTGGTCAACTCAGCAGACACTTACATGTTAGTGCACCTATATGCTGACATTCACGGTAAACGCATTTAAACGGCACAGATCGGGAGCGAGCGAAGGACTTTGAAAGTTAGGGAAAGATTAACGTGAGACAACATCCGGTTTCTTCAGACGAACATCCGGTTTTCAGAATAAGATGCCAACAAAGTATGAATTATATTCACATTAAGTATAAAACATGCTACCTGCATCTCGTGAACCAAATGTTATTGCCCTTTTGTTCATATAGCAGTACTTTTAAAATAAAAGTGCGCAATACACTACTTTTGAATTCATTATTGAACTTTGCCATAACAATGAGATTAATCGAGATTAATCGCAAAAAATCCATGCGATTAATCGCGATTAAATATTTTAATCGTTGCCCAGCACTAATATAAATATAAACTTAGAGTTCGTCGTCGTCCTCACTGACCGCCGTGTCGAGATCTTTGTCTTTTCGTTCGGCGCTCTCCGTCATGAACTCCCTCTGCTGCTCCTCCAGCTCCTGCAGCTCTCCCTGCAGGCGAGTCAGGTGAAGCGCTCGCCGGTTCCTCAGCAGGCGGCCGGGGAACGGGTTCATGTCACTGAAGGCGATGCTGGTCAGCCTCCTGCAGGACAACACCACGATTAACAGCTTCATCCACAAGACAGAAAACCTCTTTCAACGCTTTAGAGGACGTTTACTGTCTTTATTCAGCTGGAGAACGACAGAGAGAAAGAAAGGACTCGTCCTATATACTAGATACTAGATACTGTGTACTGTATACTATATACTATATACTGTGTAATGTGTACTATATACTGTGTACTAGATACTGTGTACTGTATACTGTGTACTTTATACTATATAGTATAGAGTACACAGTACACAGTATATAGTATATACTGTGTACTGTGTACTCTATACTATATACTGTGTACTGTGCACTATATACTAGAATCTAGTATATAGTGCACAGTACACAGTATATAGTGCAATGTACTGCATCATCTAGTAACTAGATGATGCAGTACATTGCACTCATAGATGTCATGTAGTTTGTGACTTTGTCTCACTGGAGATGTGACCAGCAGTTTTCTTAAAGCAGAATTCAGAATAGAAACAGTGGATTTGATGCGTTGACACTAAAAGCTCTGCAGCGTTGTAACTGAGCTCCAGCAGGTGGCAGCATCTCAACAATGAGGATCCTTTCATAAAGAGTCACACCAGGGGAGCCTTTACCTGCCGTCAGAGATGGTCTTGGTGAAGAAGCGCAGGTACTGGTAGATCTCCACGCCATCGTGGATCTTCAGCACGTCATCCTCTTTGTATTTGAAGAGAGCCAGAGCGTACCTGAAGATAACCTGCAGCACCAAAGCACACAGGTGAGACTCAAGTCAGCGTTCATTCTACAGACAATATTTAAACAATGTTTGTTGTTCAGAGTTGATCAAATGAATGAATTGTTTCATTTAAGACAAGTGAGGACACTTAAACAAAGTGAGGACACTTAAACAAAGTGAAGACACTTAAACAAAGTGAGGACACTTAAACAAAGTGAAGACATTTAAACAAAGTGAGGACACTTAAACAAAGTGAAGACACTTAAACAAAGTGAAGACACTTAAACAAAGTGAGGACACTTAAACAAAGTGAAGACATTTAAACAAAGTGAAGACACTTAAACAAAGTGAAGACATTTAAACAAAGTGAGGACATTTAAACAAAGTGAGGACACTTAAACAAAGTGAGGACACTTAAACAAAGTGAAGACATTTAAACAAAGTGAAGACATTTAAACAAAGTGAGGACATTGATCTCAATGACAGTGTGTCGGTTGTGTGAAAGTGAAAAACATGTCTGATGCTTTGTTTGTGTAAATTCAATCATACATTACAGCTGAAGTCGTCGTAATGCACCTAGATCAGATCTGAACTCTGAGAGCACCTTTATAGTTTTGAGTCCGATTATTTACGTCTTTTTATTAAATGTATTTCTGTATTTTTTTTCTTTGTTTTTTTTCTGTATTTCTGTATTTCTCATGTATTTTGTCTGTTTCTATATAACAGTATTTTTTTCTGTGTTTCTGTGGTGGTGTGTTCGATACCTTGGTGCCCTCGTACAGGAAGGCGTCCCACAGCGGCAGCAGGATGTCGCTTGGCAGACTCTCCACAAAAACCACCAGGAACCAGTTGAAGGTGATGAGAGACACGTCGATGCTGTGATCCTCAAAGTGAGCCGAGAGTCTGGGAAGCTTCTCCGCCAAAAAGTCCTTCAGCACCCGCTGGTCCGCCTGAACACAGAAACTCAATATTCAATCGATCAACAACACAACACTGATAGATCAATAACACTGATCGATCCATAACACTGATCTCTGTATCTGGTTGCCAGGTTTACACCTGAGATCATTTCACTGATGATGCTTTTATGGAAATATGAGTTTCACACAGAAATAAACAAACAATATTGTGTAGAACTGAAGTTCTGGTTCCTGATCAATGTCACAACGTTCTCCGTTGGTACCAATAATTAGTCTCCTGTACCTGAGAGGCCACCAGGTTCTTGGTGTAGTAGTCCTGAGGCATGAGGGACTCCACCACGGCCACCAGACACCAGAAGGCGTCTTCTTCACTCTGAAGGACCAGCAGAGCGATGGCTGCCACCCTGAGAGACACACAGGTGATCACGCGGCACGTCACGCGACATGTCACATGAGACCTGGATTTGGGGGCCAGGGATTGGACAACATAAAACATGTTTACCTGTTGAGTCCCTGGCAGTAGCCAATGGAAGGGTTCTGCCAGGAGAAGGCCAATAAGATGCGGCGGAGCTGCTGGAGGGCGGGGTTAGAGGGTGAGGAGAAGTGCTGATTGGTTGTCAGGGTGCGATGGAGGTCCAGCTGGATTTGTCTGGAGGCCGGATGAGGACACGTTCGACTCTTCTCACACAGCTGGAAACACAGCAGCTGGATTACTGCAAGGTCATTAACAACATGTTCCTACATCCAGGTGTGAACAGGTGACACTGTGGACAAGTGTGTAGGATGGATCAGTTGTGGATCAGGTGTGGATAAGGTGTGGACAAGGTGTGAACAGGTGTGGATAAGGTGTTGACCAGGTGTGGATCAGGTGTGGTCAAGGTCCGGACAAGGTGTGGATAAGGTGTGGACAAGGTGTGGATCCGGCGTGAACAGGTGTGGATGAGGTGTGGATAAGGTGTGGGACAGGTGTGGACAGGTGTTAACTTCCTGCACACCTGCTGGTAGCGGTGTGGGTGACGCTCCCTGATGGTCCTGGTTCTGGCTCGGACCACCCAGCGCCACACCCGCTGGCGGTACTCCTGAGGGATGCCGCCTCGCAGCAGACCTTTGAGCTCAGGTGAGGGACTGAGGTCTTCTGACCTGCCGGTGAGGTACTGAGCCCAGCGACTCAACAGGTAGCGCTCTGCACCTTCCTGCAGGTAGAAACCCAGAGACTTTAAATAAACATCCTGTTACATCGACTTCCTCAGAGGACACAACCACACATCTGTGTACCTGTGAGGACTTTTCTTAGACCATCGATCACAATCTGTTCATTGTTGGACAGCTGATCTGATGGGCTGAGGTACACAGGTCTCCAGGTACACAGGAATACATTTCTACAGGTACACAGGTCTAGAGGTACAAAAGTGTACAGGTACACAGGTGTACAGGTACAAAGGTCTACAGGTACAAAGGTCTACAGGTGTACAGGTGAGGGTTCCTACCTGATGCAGCAGGTTGTGTGAGCGGATCTCCAGCGCCTGAATCTTTGCCAGCAGCTTCATGTCCTCCACCTCGTATTCTGGGATGATTTTGAATCCGTACTCGTCGTGATCTCTGAGGATACAACAGATTTAACACAATCAATGCACCAGGTGTTCCTGTTATTCTGTCCACCCAGGTGCTGTGACCGTCCTAGCTACCTGGCCACGTTAAGCTGGAGGGCGCTCTTCAGCTCCCTTTTCAGGGCCTCCTCGATCATCTTCTGGACCTTCCCCCGCTGGACCGGATCCAGAGTCGTGGTCTCCTGCAGCTGCCGCAGGACGCCCAGGTAGCGGCTCTCCACCTGGCAGTGACTGGCCTCCAGATAGGAACACTGCAGCCAATCAGGAGACAGGAAACACAGCGTGAAGCCGAGCTTTAACGAAACCTTGATAAAGGCGTTCACCAGCTGGACTCACCTTCACCATCAGACTCTTCTCCTGCTCACAACTGGTCCTCCAGAGTTTAGTCAGCTGGTGGATCTCAGAGTTCAGGAACTGGTTCTGAGTCTTGTACGCCTCAATGTCATCCTGAAGAATCAGAGAGAAACCAGTTCATACTGGATCTCTGTGGCCGATACCAGTAGAGTGACAACAATATATACAGGTGTAATAAAAAATATATTTAATTATATTTGTGTGCTTCAAAGAGTTTCACCTTCAGGTTTTCGATGTCTCTATGAAGCTGTCTGAAGGTCTGAGAGTTCAAACTTCCATCAGAGGACAGACAGGAAGTAACCTGATCAGAGAGCTTTATGATCACCTGACAGGAAACAACAACAGGAAGTCACCTGATCAGACAGCTTTAAGATCACCTGACAGGAAACAAGAAAGAAACCAGAAACCATTTTTATTGTCATATACATATACACAAAATTTGCCTTATGCATTTGACCCATCCCTGTATATAGGGAGCAGTGGGCTGCCAATGATGCCCGGGGAGCCGGGGATTCAGTGTCTTGCTCAGGCACACTACGACACGTCCCAGTCGAGGATCGAACCGTTGACCCTGCGGTTACCAGACAACCCTCTTAACCCAGTGAGCCACGGTCGTCCCCAGAAAGTCATTCAACAAGCTTCACATCACAGATGTACAAACACAAATCATCTGATCTCAGTACAGGTGAGAAAGATTAATATAGCCTTCGATAAACAATACAACTGTGATTTGGGTTGTTTTTAGGTAGATATTCATCCTCAGGTGTTGAACCAGGTGTTCTGTCCTGAGGTGAGACTCACCTCCTGCTTGGCGTTGTTCTTCTCGATCAGCATCCCAATGTTGTCCTGCAGGTCGACCAGCTGAGCGTCTCTGTGAGACAGACTCCTCTTGGTGTCCTCGGCCTCCTTCTTCACCTCCTCCAGCTGACCTCTGAGGTCAGCCGCCTGTCGCTCTCGATGTCTCAGCAGCTCCAGACGCTGCTGCTCGTCTTTCTCCGCCAGAAACTCTGCACAGGTTCTCTTCTCCAGCTGAGACGCCTCCAAGGCTTTGTGGAGGATCCACACCAGCTCCTGGACCCGACACATTATTATTATTATTATTATTATTAATAAAATAATTATCATTATCAGCAACACCTCTCTGTAGCTGACATTACAACATTATTTGATGATCCTCCTATGGATTAAAATCCCCCGATCAATATGTATCTGATCACAGAGCTATTGATCACCTTCTGAGCTCTGACGTCCTCCATAAGCACCAGGTTCTCCTGCTGGAGATGAGACGTCCGGTCTGAGGAAAGAGAGTCTCTGCAGACGACCGTCATGGGGGACGAGCTGCGAGTCTTCGTCTTCCTGGTTTGATGGTCCAACGCCGAAGGTGAGTCAGGGGTCACCTGACCTGCTGACTCAGCCAATGGGAGGAGAGGGGGCGGAGTCTCAACAGACAGAGCTGGAGAGAATCACATGTGACAGTGTTATAGAATCACTTATACTTATTGTATTATTTTTAATATTCATACTTGTATACGAGGTACTAGTACTACTTATTGTACTTATTGTATTAGAGTACGTACTCATAGTTTTGTCGGGTTCTGCAGAGTTTGGGGGGATCCTCTGTGGAGCGTCGATATGAAACACACTCTGACTCTGACTCAACTCCTGAGACGCCCTCTTACGAAGACTGTGGACCGAGTTTCTGACCAACACACAAAGATCATAATCACTGGGGCTCATGGGAAACGTAGTCTCAGTCGGACTCTGATATTAAACACTCACTGGATCTCGATGAGTGGGTGTTTGAGCGACATGTTGGCGAGCGGCGTCCTCGGTGACGGGACGTTAGCGGCCTCCTCGCCCACCAGACCCAGCGGGCCGGTCAACACGGACAGGAAGTTGTCTGCAGAATAAAGGTCAGAGGATGATCAATATTAAAGGACTCATCACATGATCAATAATCTGTAGTCTTGATCATACATTCATTAACCTTTTGACAATTTTTTCACATTAATGTAGTTCTATTTCATCCTTACCGCCAGAGGGAATGCTTAACACTGGATATCTTCCGTCTCGCGCATGCGCATGTCGAGTCTTTATATCAACCAAGTCACCTGGGACCTCGGATGACCCCCGTCGTCTATAAGTTCCGGTGTCATCCTGAGATCAGTCCTTTTTCATCTTCTCGCTACGCAGGCTAGCTACCATGGTAGCATAAGCTTAAGATTTTATTAGAGTCGTCATATACATATACACATACATGAAATGTAACTTCTGCATTTAACCCATCCCTAGCTTATTAGGAGCAGTGGGCTGCTGAGAAGCACCCGGTAAGCAGTTAGGGGTTCAGTGTCTTGCTCAGGGACACTTCGGCACAGGACTCGTAGCAGCCAAGGATCGAACCGCCGACCTTGCGGTTGCCGGACGACCCACTACTAATACAACCCTACCTAAATCCCCGCCAGGCAACCTCTGAACTTGGGGACTAACAGTTGCCCCCCCAAAGCCTCCAGAGACAGGGGGGCCAGGAGATGATGTCTCCGGGCCGGCTGTCGTTCTTTCTCCCAGATGCAGTTCATGCTCCGGACCCTTGGGCGGCGTCCACCCTAACAGTGCCTACTCACTCTATCCCCATGGAGGGAGAGAGCATATCTGGCAAATGGTTTCCCCATGGGCTCGGTTCCATTCCGCCGGGAGATTGTCACAACAGATGCCTGCCTCTCAAGGTGGGATGCAGTGTGGCAGAACAGGACTGCTTGGGGGCAGTTGTCTGCTCAAGATCGCATGGGCAGGTCAATGTTCTAGAGCTAGCGCTCAAACACTTCCTGCCATATTTGAAGGGAAAGCATGTGCTTGTCCGGTCGGACAACACCTCTGCTGTGTTTTCACATAAAGCATCAAGGGGGCCGCTATTTCAGGGCAGCATATTTCAGGGCAGCATACTAAGGTCAACAATGACACAGTAGGGAGCCACAGACTGGTGTCCCTCTTCCTAAAAGGGGCTCTGCGATTGCGTCCCCCGAGCACCCCGAAGGCCCTTGCATGGGACCTACCCTTGGCACTGGACATCCTATGCTTGCCTTCTTTTGAACACCTCGCACAGGCGGAGCCCAGATGGCTATCGGCCAAAACGTTTTTTCTCCTTGCCATTACTTCAGCTAAACGTGTGGGCGAGCTGCATGCCCTGTCGGTGAATGAATCATGTCTCAAGTGGAACTCAGAATGCTTGGGTGTCACTTTGTGGCGTAATGCAGCGTTTCTCCCAAAGGTGTTGACACGCTCGCATATCAACCAGCCTATCCAGCTTGCACAGTTTGTATATCTAGAAGATATCTAGTGTTAAGCAATGGCGGTCATCCAGGATTCATAGAACCGTAGTTACATTCGTAACTTTCGTTTTATTCTTAGAATGCTATTTATATCTGTGTTAATGTTTCATTTATTTTGTATTATTTATTATTGCTCATATATATAACTTTCGATATATATATATATATATATATATATATATATATATATACACGAATATAACCAAACTCAGTCTGACAAACTGACGATTATCGTCCCAAAGGACAACATGAAGAACACAAAGACTGTCGTGGTTCAAGTCTTCGTTTGTCACATTTACACTTTTTTATCATTTCTTATCTTTATGTTTTGTTATTAAATTCACACTGAAAGCAAACCGGTGGTGAAACATCTGGTTTCAGTAAAAACTCAATGAAGTTCTGAACCAGTGTTCAATGGTTTATATTTATGTGAGAGTAACAATAAACTTTCTTCAGAAACAGGAAGTAGACACTGTGGGAGGTGGAAGGAGGGCCTTCTGTGAGGACAGCTGTGTTCCATCAAGCACCAGGGTGAGTTATAACAACGACAAACTCTGGTATGCAGCTAAGGCTGCACAAGGATCAGGCATTTAGGAGTGGGGACAAGGACAGTTTTATTAAGGCGGTGAGAGACGCTAAACGACTGTACTCTGAGAAACTGCAACACCAGCTCTCAGCAAGTGACTCTGCTTCTGTCTGGAGAAGCCTCAGACAGATCACCAGCCAAAAGTCCCCTACTCCATGAATGACCTCCGCCTGGCAGACAAGCTGAACGAGTTCTACTGTTGCTTTGATAGGCAATGGGACAGCCCTGACTCCATCCCCGACAGCTCCATCAATCAGCCCCAGACCACCAGGTCCCCCTCCCTTCAGCTCTCCCTTTAACACCATCATCCCGTCTTTGCTGCATGACAAGCTCTCCCAGCTGCACGTGCCTGACTCCACCTGCAAGTGGATCACAGACTTCCTGTCTGACAGGAAGCAGCACGTCAAGCTGGGAAAACACGTCTCAGCCTCCTGGACCATCAGCACCGGTTCCCCCCCAAGGCTGTGTTCTTTCCCCTCTGCTCTTCTCCTTGTACACGAACAGCTGCCCCTCCAGTCACCAGTCTGTCAAGCTCCTGAACTTCGCGGATGACACCACCCTCATTGGACTCATCTCTGGTGGGGATGAGTCCGCCTACAGGTGGGAGACTGACCATCTGGTGACCTGGTGCGGTCTGAACAACTTGGAGCTCAACGCTCTAACAGTGGACAGTGGATATGGTTGTGGATTTCCGGAAGAATGCAGCCCCACCAGCCCCTATCACCCTGTGTGACTCCCCCGTTGACGCGGTAGAGTCCTTCCACTTCCTGGGCTCCATCATATCCCAGGACCTCAAGTGGGAGCTGAACATCAGCTCCATCACCAAGAAGGCTCAGCAGAGGATGTAGTTCCTTAGACAGCTGAAGAAATTCAACCTGCCAAAGACAATGATGGTGCACTTCTACACTGCCATCATTGAGTCCATCCTCTGCTCCTCCATCACGGTCTGGTACGCTGCAGCCACTGCCAAGGACAAGGGCAGGCTGCAGTGCATCATTCACTCTGCTGAGAGGGTGATTGGTTGCAATCTGCCATCCCTCCAGGACTTGTTCACTTCAAGGACCCTGAAGCGAGCAAGAAAGACTGTAGCCGACCCCTCTCACCCTGGACAAAAACTGTTCATGCCCCTTCCATCTGGCAGGAGGCTGAGGTCCATCAGGACCAAGACCTCCATCAGGACCGAGACGTCACGACACATGAACAGTTTCTTCCCGTCCGCAGTCGGGCTCATTAACAGAGCCCGGGTCCCCCACTGACTCCGTCATCCCCAGGACAACCTCCTACCGGTCAGTCCCCTGCACATCCCTTCTAGGTTCTTATTTAAACACACTCGACACTTTTACACAACACTTACATCTCACTTGTTTATAGTCCTGTTATCTGTTCGTTTGTGCACTTCATTCTATATTTCACTTTATTTTATATCTTTCTGTACATTTTAATGTTTCTACTTTGCACTGTTGATTGTTGTTGATTGTTAAATGTTTGCACCTCCCGTCATGTCAAATTCCTTGTATGTTCAACATACCATGGCAATAAATGGTTCTGATTCTGATTCTGATTAAAAATAAAAGCTTTGTGGTCAGAAACACATAAGTCACAATGGTGTGTCTCCTTTTAGAAGTGCATCAACGTAATAATCAACGTAGTCCACAAACATTGATGATTAAATTAGTCGGCAACGGGTCTGATGATGGGTAGTTGATGACGTCATCAGGCATCCAGTCCGTCCGCGTGACATCACACCCTGTTCCACACATTAAAGGAGAACATTTCCTGACATCCTCTGGCGCCGGAGAGAGGGGCGTGGCTTATCGCCATGGAAGCCGTTATCAACTTAAGCCATTTATTTCTTCCATTTCTGGACCATAATTTACTAAATGAACATCATGCTGTATTGAAGAAGACTTGAAACTAGAGATTGTTTACAATGTTTACTGAGGTAATAGCTCAAGAGAGAAGTAGAGTCATTTTCTCATAGACTTCTATACAACCAGAGGAGTCGCCCCCTGGTGGTCACTAGAGAGAATGCAGCTTTAACACATGAAGCTTTGACTTCACTTTAAAGAACCAGAGGTTGTCTCCTCGTTTCTCACCTGCAGTGTCGTTGTTACTGCTGTTGTTGTTGTTTGTCGGGTCTCGACAGGCGGAATTCCGTCTGTGCTGCCAGCGTCTCACCTGCAGCTGCTGCAGCCAATAGAGCATCAGGTCCTGGCTCACGGCCTGTAGTGGAATATCAAACATAAAATATAATTAATTAATTAAGACACGCACATTTAAAGTTTAATTTGCAGCTGCTCTTCAACGGGAGCGTGAATGCTTGTTGTATACGATGTGTGAATATGAACTCATTGGAACCTCATTAAACCAGGTGAGATGCTTGTTATTATATATTATATATAATATATTTTATTTGTGTTAAATACCTGCGGACAGAGACGGTCCCTGATGGACTGTGACTCCTCCTACCTTGAGGATGAAGGTGCGTTCAGGTGTCCTGATATGGAAGGTGCCCCTCTCAGCCTTCAGCGGGTAGCTGAAGGTGGTGCTGCAGAGCTCCACCTGGCCGAGCGGCGTCACATCCTGCGGCGTGCGGTAGTAGAACAGCTGGTTCTTCTTCTCCTCGTAGGTGAACCAGCGCTGCTTCCAGGCCCTCAGGGGCCCCCCCTGCTTCTGCAGGAAGCCGCACAATTTAGGGTCACCTGAAGAAGAAACCAGAGGTCGCGGCCCCACCTGGTCACAGAACACCTCTTTGATGAGAGGCGGAGCCTGGACCGGGTTCAGGTGAGGAGGAGGAGTCTGCTGGGTGTTCAGGTGAGGAGGAGGAGGAGCCTGCTGGTAGTTTAGGTGAGGTGGAGGAGGAGGAACCTGGTGGGTGTTCAAGTGAGGAGGAGGAGGAGGAACCTGGTGGGTGTTGAGGTAAGGAGGAGGAGCCCGCTGGGGATTCAGGTGAGGAAGAGTAGCCCGCTGGGTGTTGAGGTGAGGAGGAGGAGGAGCCTGCTGGGTGTTGAGGTAAGAAGGAGGAGGAGCCCGCTGGGTGTTGAGGTAAGAAGGAGGAGGAGCCCAATGGATGTTCAGGTGAGGAGGAGGAGCCTGATGGATGTTGAGGTGAGGAGGAGGAGGATCTTGGTGGTCCTGATGCCTCTCAGGTGAGGTTGAAATGAGTTTCTCTGAAGGTGGATCCTGGTGGTTCTGCTGGTCTTTGGACTCAGACATGTGGAGCTCGAGAAGAGGATCTGGTTTTAGTGGATCTGGTTCTGGTTGATCCTTTGGAGGAGACTCTTTAGTTTTCTGTTGCTCTGTAGGAAGAGGACCTAGTTTAGTTTGATCTGGTCTAGTTGGAGAAGCCTGATCTTCTTTTTTCCTCAGTTTTTGTTCCTCAATAAAACCATTTGGTTTTAGTTGATCTTGTTTGGTTTGAGAATCTTCTAATTTCTGTTTATAAGTCGGAGGATCCTTGTGGATTCTGTGTTCGGTGAGATGCAGATGGTCAGGTTTCTCTGCAGATGGTCTGGTTTCTCTGCAGGACTCTTCTTCATTCTGTTCGGTCTCTGCAGGACACAGACGTTTCTTTGCAGGACTCTGGGGGTTCTCTGTAGGACTCTGGTGGGTCTCTGCGGGACTCTGGTGGGTCTCTGCGGGACTCTGGTGGGTCTCGGCGGGACTCTGGTGGGTCTCTGTAGGACTCCGGTGGGTCTCTGCAGGACTCCGGTGGGTCTCTGCAGGACTCCGGTGGGTCTCTGCAGGACTCCGGTGGTTCTGGGACCAGGGCAGAATCTGCCGGTTGTCCTCCTCAGAAGCTGAGATGCAATCAGCTGGTTGAAGCTCGTCCTCGTCAGCAGGAAGCCGGCGAGACGAAGTGGCGCTGTGACTTCCTGTTGAGCTGCTTTCATCCATCCTCTAAAAACAGAGAGACAAAGAAATGTAATGATGTTTTTATGTTGGTAGTGTTGGGAACATAAGGGAGCGTGTTTGAGTTATCAGCATTTAAGAAAACTAAAGTATTGATATCAATAGATTTATTAATGTCAGTAAGATTATTAATGATTATTAATAATAACGGGGCTCCACCCTGAGAACAGGGACCAATAACCAGACTATAAACTAAGTCTCATAATTAGTGTTCACTCACAATGTCAACAGTCTGAGTGCTGTTACACATTCAGAGTGAAAGTGAAGGTTTAAGTTCAAGCAACAGACCACATATCAGCTGTTATCACGATACACAGAGTAATCACAGACAGCTGCTCCTTACACTATAACAGAGTTTATTAACCTCCAATAATAATGATCTAGTCAACTAATATCTCAACTAACAACAACTATACATTTATGAGCACGCTCACGGGGGGGAGTGTGTGGGTATGTGTGCATGCAGTGGGTGTGTGTGTGTATGTATGTATATGTGCATGCAGTGGGTGTGTGTGTGTATGTGTGTGTGTATGTATGTATATGTGCATGCAGTGGGTGTGTGTGAGTGTGTATGTATATGTGCATGCAGTGGGTGTGTGTGTGTGTATGTGTGTGTGTATGTATATGTGCATGCAGTGGGTGTGTGTGTGTGTATGTGTGTGTGTGTATATATATGTGCATGCAGTGGGTGTGTGTGTGTATGTGTGTGTGTGTATGTATATGTGCATGCAGTGGGTGTGTGTGTGTGTATGTATATGTGCATGCAGTGTGTGTGTGTGTGTGTGTGTGTAGGGGAAAGGCAGGACAACAGCTCGGACAACGTGTAACGTAATCTGAAATGTGGCGACGTCTCTCGCGAGACCACAAGATGCGCGAGACTCAGAATGTCGGTAGACCTAACCCTAACCCTAACCCAACCCTAACCCTCTTTCTCAAACTCCAATCAGGATGAACTCTGTGCTCGGCCTGATTCTCTCTGTTTCAGAGCCACATGGTCATATCCCAAGAGTAGAATTAAACTTTGTTTGGATAACACACCACTTTAGAACACATGTATAGAGCAAGTAAAGACCATGAAGGGGTCTGTAGAGGGGGGCCTTGGGGGAACCACAGAACCCATCCACATGAGAGGTCCCCCCTTTATGAAGCCATACTGTGGAGCTGGTTGGTACCAATGGATCCATGAGGTGGTACCAGAACCTTCTATGTGGACCAGGATCCTACATCTCCAGACACTTTATGCTCCCTCACGTCCTGGAGGTTCTGGTATTGACCTGGTTCTGACTCTACAAACAGTCTTTGGGGGGTAGAGTCTCTGACTGTGATGGTTTCACTGGTTTCACTGGTTAGGAAACCATCAACTGATTTAATCTTTAACTAGTACTTTATGTCTTGTTTTAATCTCCTAAAGTCAGAGGAGCATTATTCATATTAATGAAACACCAGATCTTCTTCTTCAAGTGATCAAACTTATTAAAATCCTAAAATCTGGAGACACAAGTTCTTCTTCACTGTCAGAACTATATTTTACTTTCAATTTATAGGAGGAAGAAAGAGAATAATTCATCTTGTTATAACTTTAAATGATAAAACATAATAAAGACATCATGATGGATGAAGGCAGTATTTTGTACTTTTTAAGAAGTATTTAAACACGTTTTACTGAAGTGGAGAACTCCTTGTTTTTCTGTCAGACTCACTAAACACATTCAAACTTCAGGAAATTATTTCAGCAGTAGTGACACATAATGACAGGAAGTGTCTGTTAGTTCCGCCCTTATCAGTGTAACCAAGTGGAACTGACGGGGTGAAACTATTGGGTCCGCCGGACCGGTAATGGGGTGCACGGGGGGGGGGGGGGGGTCCAAGTGGGGGTGGCTGGGTTACTGAACCCAGTGGTGGGTTGAAGTAGAATATTTTGGGTTAGTTTTCTGTTTATTGGCAGTTATTTGTGATTACTTATGTTTTCATGTCTCTTCTAGTCAGTGGGACGCTGTCTTTGGTTTCTTTTCTTTTGCTTTAAGTTGTTGGTGATGCTGTCTGGGCACCTGGTCTGTGAACTCCTCCTGCCCACTAAACCAGCTGTCACTGGTTACACCACAGAGTTATATTTGTACAAATAAAAGATTTATATTTTCATAACAACACTGCCTCTTGCATGTGCGTGCCTTTACGGTGTTTTGAACCGGGTCTCTGTGGCAACGGGGTGCTACATTAGGAAACACGTCTTTAAACATTGATTCTAAAACTTATAACACTATTATATTATATAACTTTATACATTCTATAACACTGTTATATTATATAACCTTATATATTATTTAAATATTCTACAACTTTATATATTCTATGATGACAGATAATGAGAAACAACTGATAATAATAATAAACACTAATAAACACTGATAATAACAGTAAACACTGATAGTAATAATAATTAACACTTCACAGCTGAGATTCCAGAGTCACAGAAAACACTCACACACACACACACACACACACACACACACACACACACTGTGTATCTGCGTGTCCTCACCTGTTCAGAAACGCACCTGAGCGTTTACCTGAAGAGGCGTGGCCTGAACACACCTCGCTGGTCTGGATCCTGTTCTTAAACTCAGACTGAGAGACTGTTTCTTCTTCTTCTCTTGTTCCTCTTCTTCTTCTTCTTCTTCTCCTTTTCCTATTATTATTATTATTATTATTATTATTCCTCTTCTTCTCTGCTTTACTCCGGGTTATCTTCTCTTCCTGGTGTCTCGAGCTGGTTACCTTCTTTTCTCTTCTGCTCTCAACAAATCATCACCGCACCGCGATAACTTCCGTTTTATGTCACAATAAGAGCTGGTTTCCACGTGTTCTCGCTCATTACTTTTCAAAATAAAAGATGACAGATGTGATTTATTCATGTGATATCCGGTAAAGTGACGTCACTGGTGTTATTATGAGGAAATAGGATATATTAATTAAAACACAACGTGTGTCACAACGCTATGAATTGTGTGAAAGTGTGAAGGTCCTCTTCTAGATCATTGTGAGAAAATATCTTATAATATAATACATTGATTATGTATTGTGATGTGAAGAATATCTTATAGAATAAAATATAAATATATATAATAAAATTTAACTGAAATCAGACGACCATCAAACACAGATTCAATTTTCAATTTTATTATTTTTCTTACAAAACAAATGATAAATATAAAAAAGTAAACCCAGAACCAAAGAATAAGTTCTTAAATGTTACAAACAGGAAACTGAGATGAGAAACATGGACATGCTTCATTTAAACACAGTAATTATAATGACATGACGTTATTCCAACACTTCAATAAACAAGAGTTAAAGTGATCGATGTGTTAATGGAGTAGTGGTAGTAACAGTGGTTCATCTCTCAGGGACGGAGCTTTAAAACAAACTTTACTGTGAAGAATGAAGACAAACTGGAGCCGATTTAAAACCCTTATAGTTACTAATGTACATTTACTAATGTCTTTAAAAGAGTAATATTCATTTCATCTGAGAAATGATCTACTGAATACTTGAGTATTTAATTGTAGTATTTTGTAAAGATGTGTAAATGACCTTTAGTCTGCTATGACGACGGGAACATTCTTGAAGTTATTGGGACTCAGACTCAGTGAATTTAGGGCCTGTGATAGTATGCTAGATGCTAACAAAGCTAACAGGCTACACGTTTTAACAGAAAGCTAATGATAAACTAATGGTAAAGTGACTGTAACCTAACGGTAAGCTAACAGTAAGCTAACAGAAAGCGAATGATAAACTAAACTACTGCTGAGCTCATCCGACCGTGGCACACTGGGTGTTGTCTGGGAACCGGAAGGCCAACGGTTCGATCCTCGACTGGGACGTGTCACGTGTCGAAGTGTCCCTGAGCAATACACTGAACCCCAGGCTCCCCGGGCGCCTGTTATTGGCAGCCCACTGCTCCCTATATACAGGGATGGGTCAAATGCAGAGACAAATTTCCCCCTTAAAGGGATCAATATAGTATAATAAATAAAAAAATGTAATTAAATAAAAAATGCTAAGCTATCAGTTAGCTTTACTGTCAACAGAAACAACCAACCACAGAGAGATGTGCTGATGACATCAGCTGTGATGTCATTTACACACCTTTAATCAGGAGAGTGAGAATAATTGATCGGATCATGTGATTACTATGATATTGGATCAATGATCAATAATCGGTTGATTGGCGAGTGAAGCAGATTAGGAGACGAGGAGCTGAAACGGTCATAATAATTAATAATCATTAATCGCAGGTTTGAGCTTGTCTTGATTCACACAGGAAGTGAAATATGAACTGTTTTTCTGTCTTTTCTTTGAGCTTTCAGCTGCATCTCACAGACTGAGACATTGACTCGGTTGCTCAATCAGTTGTCTCGTGTTGGAGAGGAAGTGATGTCAAACATTAAACTTCCTGTCTGACGTGTTGGACAATAAGTGATGTCAAACATTAAACTTCCTGTCCGACGTGTTGGACAATAAGTGATGTCAAACATTAAACTTCCTGTCCGACGTGCTGGACAATAAATGATGTCAAACATTAAACTTCCTGTCCGACGTGCTGGACAATAAGTGATGTCAAACATTAAACTTCCTGTCCGACGTGTTGGACAATAAGTGATGTCAAACATTAAACTTCCTGTCCGACGTGTTGGACAATAAGTGATGTCAAACATTAAACTTCCTGTCCGACGTGTTGGACAATAAGTGATGTCAAACATTAAACTTCCTGTCCGACGTGTTGGACAATAAGTGATGTCAAACATTAAACTTCCTGTCCGACGTGTTGGACAATAAGTGATGTCAAACATTAAACTTCCTGTCCGACGTGCTGGACAATAAGTGATGTCAAACATTAAACTTCCTGTCCGACGTGCTGGACAATAAGTGATGTCAAACATTAAACTTCCTGTCCGACGTGCTGGACAATAAGTGATGTCAAACATTAAACTTCCTGTCCGACGTGCTGGACAATAAGTGATGTCAAACATTAAACTTCCTGTCCGACGTGCTGGACAATAAGTGATGTCAAACATTAAATTTCCTGTCTGACGTGTTGGACAGGAAGTGATGTCAAACATTAAATTTCCTGTCTGAAGTCTGAACGACGTGTTGGACATGAGCAGGAAGACTTGTTGAAGTTGTTGTTGAAGTTGTTGTTGGTCACATGATGCAGTTTGTTTTATTGCTGACTGTCTGAACTCCTCAGGAAGCTCCGCCCATACGCTTCTTCTTCTCTGGTGTTAATGGGGACAACACTTGATGGTGACAGGAAGTGGGATCCAGGAGACGGCTGAGGACGACAGTCTGACGGCCGTCACAGACTCCACGTTACCAAAAAACCTGTTGACCATCGGACCCTGAGAGGTTTTCTACTTTCATCCACAGGAATGACAAAGTCATCTCAAAGAAAAGATCCTCGTAGTGACTTTAAAAGTTGTGAGATCTTCTTCCTCAACTGGTCTGGGCCTTAAAACCAGGAGGAAAGGGCTCATTCACTAGCGTTAGCTTTAGCGTTCCACTGTCGGCTTCAGGTGAGGATTCAAACCATATTTGTTTAGAAAGGTAAGAAGTTCGACTTTAGATTCACACCATTAAATCAACTTCACATGATCATTCATATTTATACCAGAATGATTTTACGTCATCACCACCGTTAACATTTGAAAAGTAAAAAATTCTGACTTTATATCGAGTGTTCACAAAGTGTGCAGGAATATGAGATAAAGAAACTAAAACATGATAACTATTAAACATCTCGTGTTCCAACAGGCTAGCTGTATTAGCTTCATTAGCTTGTTAGCAATGGTGCTAGCTGGGCTCCCCACGTTGGTCGTAGCAGTTTGTTGTGACGTGGCGTCTGAAACTTAACAGAATCAGAATCCTGTTCGGGTTACAACCAGGTTCTGTTTCTATGACGACAGCCATCAACACTCCGAACAAGACCAGGACCACCACAGCCTCCGCCCCTCTGATGACATCACAGCACTCCTGATCCAACATGGCGTCCAGGTGGAGTCTTATAAAAAACGTTATAACGTGATGACTTCAGGTAACGTTTTATAAAAAAGGACATCACTACGAAAAAATGCATCAGCCGGTTTCAGATCTGCAGCGCTTCAATATAAAGTGCTTCGTTACATTGTTACGTTTTTACAGTTTATATTAAAATATTTTTTCCCTGGAGTGAAACCATAGTAAACATGTTACACGTTGGTAAAAATAAACATTTGGAATGTCTCTGTTCTTTTTAAGAAGTCCCATTGGCTGATTTTGGTCAAGCTGAACTCGTCCCCGGAGCCTGAAACAGGAAATGAGGCCACATGGTTAAAACGGACCCGGTTCTTCATGAACATCAAACGGACAGGATGGAGGCGAGAGAGTGAAGCATCATGGGTAGTTAGGTGGTGAAACCAGGATGTTAGAAACACTTAGGTCATGAGTCCACCTCACAACCAAACAGTATATATACATATATGTATATATATAATATATATGTGTATATATATATATATAATATATATATTATATATATATATATATTATATATATATATGTAATATATATATACATATGTGTATATAATATATGTATATATATTACATATATGTATATATATAATATATATATATAATATATATATATATATATATATAATATATATATATATATATATAATATATATAATATATATATATAATATATAATATATATAATATATATATATATATATATAATCTATATAATATATATATATATATATAATATATATATATAATATATATAATATATATATATATATATATATATATATATATATATATATATATATTTATATATATATATTATATATATATATTATATATATATATATATATATATATTTATATATATATATTATATATATTTATATATATATATAATATATATATATATATATATATATATATATTATATATATTATATAATATGTATATATATGTATATATATGAAAGCCCCCAGTCCTCCTAAAGAGACACAAAACGGCTACACAGCACAAAAGTGTCTTTGTGGTCGTTTTGAGTCTCCTAATATGTTTAGAGTCTTAGTGGTAGGTTTTTGTATCTTTGTGGTGTTTGTGTCTTTGCTGTAGTTTTGAGTCTCTTTGTGGTTGTACTTTTAGTATTGAAGTCACTTTCAACACGATAGTCTGACCTGAATAATATGAGATTAACAGGCTGCAGCAAAGTAAATGTCCTCCGTGAAATACATTTATTTCAATCATCCTTTGTTCCGTCCAAAGAAAATACAGTTTAACAGATTCAGATCTCAGATCAGTTTTCCTCCTTTTCTCTCAAATGTATTTAGTTAAATTGTATAAATCATAATATAATATTGAAAATGTTATTATATTACATCATATAATTTGGGATGTCTTTGCTTTATTTAACTGACAGATGTTTTTTATTATTATTATACTGCTTTTGTTTTCTCTCTTTTTTTATTTCCTTACATCAAAGTTAAAAACGAAGCAGAAACAAACATTACATTCAAATGTTGCTCGAATATTGGACTTTATTCAGATTAATATGTTTGCTTTAGACAAGAAAAAAATGTTTTTTCTTTAGCAGCCAATGAAAAACTCTCAGGTGGACCTTAAAGCGAAAAGGATCAGGAACCACCAGACATGAAAGTCTGCAGGTTTCTAGTGGTGATTTATGTCATATTTCATTGAATCACAGAGGAACCAAGTCATCGGATTATCTGCTGAGTCCTTAAAGGCACCGCGGTGAGTAAATAAGGCCGAATAGAAAAAACAGCAGCAAAATAACTTCAAACATTAAAAACCTTTTAAAATATAAAGATACAAAAGTATAAAAAATAAATTACAAATAAACAAAGTCAATGAAGAGTTTGTCCCAGATGTTGAAGAAGCAGCTGTGATGATGATGATGAGTCAGATTAGCATGCGTCAGTTCTCATCCAATCAGCATGCTCAGGAATGTGTGCATCAGTTAGCACACATGTGTTAGCATGCGTCCGTTAGCATGCATCTGTTAGCACATGTGCATTGGCATGCGTCAGTTAGCATGTGTCTGTTAGCACACGTGTGTTAGCATGCATCCGTTAGCATGCATCTGTTAGCACATGTGTGTTGGCATACGTCAGTTAGCATGTGTCCGTTAGCACACGTGTGTTAGCATGCATCTGTTAGCACATGTGTGTTAGCATGTGTCAGTTAGCACGTGTCCCGTTAGCACACATGTGTTAGCTTGCAGCGGTGACGGTGGCAGATTTGCTGCTGGGGGTGGAGGGGGCGGGGCTTGGCGCTTGCAGCAGGCTGACAAACAGGAAGAGGGTGGAGGTGGGCAGGTAGACGCAGAGGAAGAGGACGACGTCTTCGCTGAGACAGAGGACAAAGCCGCTCTGCTCCGTCAGCACCCAGTCCACCAGCACCCCCACCAGCAAGTAGTACACCTGGAACTCCTGAAGCTCCTCCCACTCCCCCCCGTCCTCCTCCAGCTCCACCCCCACTTCCTCTGACAACGAGCTCTTCTCCTTGGCCATGCCCCCTCCGCTGTCACTCACCATGGGCTTCATCTCCGCCCCCTCTGACACCGCCTCCTTCACCCGGCTCCGTCCACGCTCCACCGCCCGTCCCAACCGCCGGCTGCTCTCCACGAACTCCTGCGGGGGCGGGGCCACAAGAAGGGGGGGGGGGGGGGCCAAAGAAGGGAAGGGTCCAAATGTCAGAAAGACAAACAAACTCCCACAATTCTCTGCAACAAGGCTCTGACGCTGAAGGTAGTCTTTCTCACCTACGTCCTGTCCTTGGCATCATCACCTAATATCATTAAACACGTTCTCACCATCAGAGATTTGTTAATATTAATATAAATATAAACACGTTCTCACCATCAGAGCTTTGTCCATGAAGAACTCTTTCCCCGGAGTGCCGTCGTTGTACTTGGTGTCGATGGCGAAGCAGAGGAAGAGGACGTCGACCACGATCTCAAAGATGGACAGGAAGCAGTGAGCCACCAGGAAGGAGAAGAGACACACGATGATCAGAGGCAGCAGCCACTCGGCGTAATCCCGCTGGTAGTTCAGGAGGAGGACGCCGGCGAACGCCGTGGACGTCACGATCAGGATCTGAGGAAACATTCAGTTATATACGTACGTCAAAGAAACAGGAAAAACAACAACAACAGTCTAAAGATGCCAATCGGTCATCTGTCTATTGTGACGACCCTCCTCCTATCATACACTAGGTGCCCGTTTGTGTTTCCTTTGTTACAGGTGCTGATTGGAGGCCCGTCAGCAGGATGAGCCTCACCTGTGCCGGTGTAGCTCTGCCTTAAAATACCCTCTCCAGTTGGCAGCCGGCACCTCGGAAAGGAAGATCTTTGTTGACTGGCTCACCACAGTTGTTGCTGTCTTTGTGTAAAGTGCTGTTAACCTTGGGTTACTTGTTTTTGGCGAGATAAATAAATTGCTTCTTTTGGCCGCCAGATCGTTGTCTCCCTGTTTTTGTTGCAGTCTCTGAGCCGGGCTGTGACACTATCAAGAGAAACCTCTAAGCTAAAGATAAATACATCAAATGTTTTGACTTTTATCTTCAGAGTAAACTATGCATCCACAACCAGCATGAGAAACCTTTCACAATAAAAACCTTCAGCTGATTTACCTTTTGAAAGCTTTTATTGTGAAACAAGAGCAGCAGGAAGTTGTGAATTATCTACCATTGAGAGCCTTGTGGTTGGCAAAAAAATCAATGATCTTTTGTGGTACACTTTCAACTGAAACGCTTCATAATCGACTGCAGCTGATCACTGAGCTGGTGATTTCTTCACATTATGCAGCCTGTAGGGGGCACTAACAGGATGTTACTTGTCAGTCTGGTTCTTTAGGTGGTCATGGGGCCAGAACCACTTGGGACCAGTCAGATCCAGATTCAGCTCACCTTCCCCAGGAAAAGCACAAAGTCTCCGACGGCGTTGATTGTGGCGACGCGCAGAGCGTTTTCCACCAGGATCACGAAGGCGTCGCGTGCAGACGTGCAGAAACTGGTGCTGTTGATGGCTGTGGCTGCATATGCATTCTGGGAAATGAAACCACAGGTGAGACGGTCACAATAAAAACAAGAATAAGAGTCAGAGAAAATAAGGTTTGTTTGTTACCTGATTGAGATAGTTGAGGCACGTCTCCAAACACCACAGACAGCAGATACAAGTTTTCAGCAGACAGCGAGCACACGCATTCTCCTGAGAGATAAAAATACATCATCACATGATCAATATCAATATATGCATACATATACTGTGTGTAGATATATAAATATTTATATATATATATATATATTAGTGCTGGGCAAGTTAACGCGTTATTATCTCGTTAATGCATTCATTAATTAACGCCGACAATTATTTTATCGTGCGTTAACGCAGTTTTAAAAAAATTATTAAGCGGACATTTTTAACACAAGAACCGGCCAACAGGTCGGCAGCGAACAGCTGTTTGTGTAGTGTCTCTTCCGTCTCTTCCTGTTTCCTTCACCTACATTCCCCTGGGTCCTAAGTCCCTCCATGTACAGCTTCTTATCACCCTCTATGTACCAACGTACATTTATAACGAATACCACACATATTACGGTAATCAGCGTTGCATATGTGCCTGACCAGAATACCAAAAAAATAAATGATTCATTTAAATTATTGTTTTAGAGTTTTTAAAGTGTTTTGTTTGTAATATGTATAATAAGCATCATTTAGTATCACTACTGAGAATTTAACAAACATAAAAACATGACGTAGATAGGTTTGCAGTTTTCAAGAAGTATATTTAAATATCATTTCTTACACACATGAAGATAAAGTTGTGAACACTGGCTGAATATCTATGATCAGAATCATTATAACTGTGTTATAACTGCTACTGTGTAAAGGGAATACTGCTGTTAACAAGAACCTGATGTGTTTAAAGTGTTTAAACCAAATGTTATTGACCTTTTGTTCATATAGCAGTACTTTAAAATAAAAGTGCGCAATACACTACTTTTGAATTCATTATTGAACTTTGTACATAACAATGAGATTAATCGCGATTAAAAATTGTAATCGTTGCCCAGCACTAATACATATATAAAGTTTTGTTCCTTTCCTTTGAGGTGTTAATAACGTTTTGTTCCTTTCCTTTGAGCTGTTAATAAAGTTTTGTACCTTTCCTTTGAGCTGTTAATAAAGTTTTGTTCCTTTCCTTTGAGCTGTTAATAAAGTTTTGTACCTTTCCTTTGAGCTGTTAATATAGTTTTGTACCTTTCCTTTGAGCTGTTAATAACGTTTTGTTCCTTTCCTTTGAGCTGTTAATGAAGTTTTGTTCCTTTCCTTTGAGCTGTTAATGAAGTTTTGTACCTTTCCTTTGAGCTGTTAATAAAGTTTTGTTCCTTTCCTTTGAGCTGTTAATAACGTTTTGTTCCTTTCCTTTGAGCTGTTAATGAAGTTTTGTACCTTTCCTTTGAGCTGTTAATAACGTTTTGTTCCTTTCCTTTGAGCTGTTAATGAAGTTTTGTACCTTTCCTTTGAGCTGTTAATAAAGTTTTGTTCCTTTCCTTTGAGCTGTTAATGAAGTTTTGTTCCTTTCCTTTGAGCTGTTAATAAAGTTTTGTTCCTTTCCTTTGAGCTGTTAATAACGTTTTGTACCTTTCCTTTGAGCTGTTAATAAAGTTTTGTTCCTTTCCTTTGAGCTGTTAATGAAGTTTTGTACCTTTCCTTTGAGCTGTTAATAAAGTTTTGTTCCTTTCCTTTGAGCTGTTAATAAAGTTTTGTTCCTTTCCTTTGAGCTGTTAATAAAGTGTTGTACCTTTCCTTTGAGCTGTTAATAAAGTTTTGTTCCTTTCCTTTGAGCTGTTAATAAAGTTTTGTTCCTTTCCTTTGAGCTGTTAATAAAGTGTTGTACCTTTCCTTTGAGCTGTTAATAAAGTTTTGTTCCTTTCCTTTGAGCTGTTAATAAAGTTTTGTACCTTTCCTTTGAGCTGTTAATAACGTTTTGTACCTTTCCTTTGAGCTGTTAATAAAGTTTTGTTCCTTTCCTTTGAGCTGTTAATAAAGTTTTGTTCCTTTCCTTTGAGGTCTCTGAGCGAAAAAGCATAGCCCTACAAAACTGACCATAGCTCTGTAACTACAAGGTCGATTTTAATAATTTTTGTTGATATAATCAGATCACAACACCTGTGACATAGTTTACATTGGTCATATTGTGAATATGTTGCTGGTTAATATAGAGAATAAGACATAACACAGCTGAAAGTGAAAATATTCAGCCTCGCCTGGGAAAAATGCACTTTCAGTGATAAAAGGTTATTGAAATAATGCAGCTAGCTCCCTGATTCTTTCCCAAGTCATAGCATAACTGATCAGTAGTTATTAAAAAAAGGTTAAAGTGGAATAAAGTGGAATAAAGTTAAGAATAAGAGGTTTTAGTCAGGCGAGGCATCATTTTCGAACCAGCTGTTGCAGCTCTTACATTGTACTTTTATACACTATATAACTATATATTTCACTTTCTTTATCACTCATATGATTCAATACATCCAAATACAGATAATAGGAATCATATTCATATTCATAACATCATCAGAGCCAGTTTTGGCTGTCATCTGTAGGATTTTCTCAGTTCATGTGTGTGTGTGTGGCTGGATCTCAGCCTATCCTCGGTCGATTTCCAAAAACAACCCCTCCTTAGACGCGTCACAGGCTTAGGAAGACTCATGCCAAATTTGGTGGTGATCGACAAAAGATTTCGTACAATAAAGTTGCCAGAAGTGAGGCGTGTACCCCGGCGGAAATTTCCGGTCGCAGGCAGTCTGACCACTCGCCCAAGCCCCCTTGACCGCTCTTATTCTGGAAACAAGTCGGAAGTCAACAGTATGCAGTTGGCAGCAATGACTACAGCTTTGGAACGGAAATTCCGCGACGTTATTATCCATATTTTGAGAAAACTTGGGCGCATAACCACGATTTTTGTCGGCGAAGTTCAGCATGAAGGTACGTTTGATCATCCACAACGGGTTAGTGCTTCTACGGATCGTAAAACAGAAGTTAGTTACGTGTTCCGCCACGTGTGCTAATGCTAATAAATGCATTGTATGACTGGGTAGCCGTTAGCATGAGGGTACAAACATTGATTTACTGTACTCATAGCGCCGATTTCGGGCCAGGATTTGGTGCTTTTATGCCACGATATTTTTGTGCTTATATGAGTAGCCTATAGTTGTCTTTGGAGTTTATAATAAGTGACTTATATGATGTTGTTGTCCACACGTTGCTGGTTCATCGAAAATAAAAAGTGGCCGTGTCCACACTACTGGCTAATAATCAGGCTATTTGCTGCATGTGAGTTTGAGGGGTTCTGAGCCCGAGAGCCCCCAAATTTGGGGGCGTCGTGCTTAAGAGGTGAAGTTTTGTACCTTTCCTTTGAGCTGTTAATAAAGTTTTGTTCCTTTCCTTTGAGCTGTTAATAAAGTTTTGTTCCTTTCCTTTGAGCTGTTAATGAAGTTTTGTACCTTTCCTTTGAGCTGTTAATAAAGTTTTGTACCTTTCCTTTGAGCTGTTAATAACGTTTTGTTCCTTTCCTTTGAGCTGTTAATGAAGTTTTGTTCCTTTCCTTTGAGCTGTTAATAAAGTTTTGTTCCTTTCCTTTGAGCTGTTAATGAAGTTTTGTACCTTTCCTTTGAGCTGTTAATAAAGTTTTGTACCTTTCCTTTGAGCTGTTAATAACGTTTTGTACCTTTCCTTTGAGCTGTTAATAAAGTTTTGTTCCTTTCCTTTGAGCTGTTAATAAAGTTTTGTACCTTTCCTTTGAGCTGTTAATAACGTTTTGTACCTTTCCTTTGAGCTGTTAATAAAGTTTTGTACCCTTCCTTTGAGCTGTTAATAACGTTTTGTACCTTTCCTTTGAGCTGGTTGTGGATGTACATGAGGAAGAGTCGGGGGATCTTCACCAGGGTAATGATGAAGGCTCCCTTTGCGACCGTTCCCAGGTGATACCTCACCAGCCTCAGGATAGACGACAGGATCGGGGTCACCGGGAGCCGGTTCTTGTCCCTGAAACATTAAGTCCACATTAATCTGGTTCCCAGCTCAGAGATCCTGATGTGCCGCAGTCCAAAGCAAACAAACTCCAGCAGGTGTGGACTCACCTGCTGAACTGGACTCACCTGCTGAACTGGACTCACCTAATGAAGTGGACTCACCTAATGAAGTGGACTCACCTGCTGAACTGGATTCACCTAGTGAAGTGGACTCACCTCATGAAGTGGACTCACCTGCTGAAGTGGACTCACCTGGTGAAGTAGTAGGTGACCACGGCTCCGGCCACAGTCATCTGCTGGCAGGCCAGGATGAACTCGGTGATCCAGACCAGACCCACTGCATGGTACCAGGTCAGGTACTGCAGAGGACCCGTGAGTCTGAACTCTGTCAGACCCGTCTCCTCGTTCTGGACGGAGTTCCCTGCAGAACCACAAACACTGATTATTGATTCAAGAGAGAAAGTTGTACGTCCTGAATGACCTGATTGTTGAGACGCTGCAGCTCAGTTCGATCACCAGCAGTTGGCAGACATATAATATAAATAATAAATACATATAAATAAACACATTTCTTTTTTTGTAGTTAGGGCTGGTTCAGGTTTATAGTTAGGGCTGGTTCAGGTTTATAGTTAGGGCTGGTTCAGGTTTATAGTTAGGGCTGACTCAGGATTATAGTTAGGGCTGGTTCAGGTTTATAGTTAGGGCTGGTTCAGGTTTATAGTTAGGGCTGGTTCAGGTTTATAGTTAGAGCTGGTTCAGGTTTATAGTTAGGGCTGGCTCAGGTTTATAGTTAGAGCTGGTTCAGGTTTATAGTTAGAGCTGGTTCAGGTTTATAGTTAGGGCTGGTTTAGGTTTATAGTTAGAGCTGGTTCAGGTTTATAGTTAGAGCTGGGTCAGGTTTATAGTTAGGGCTGACTCAGGTTTATAGGTAGGGCTGACTCAGGTTTATAGTTAGGGCTGACTCAGGTTTATAGTTAGGGCTGGTTCAAGTTTATAGTTAGAGCTGGTTCAGGTTTATAGTTAGAGCTGGGTCAGGTTTATAGTTAGGGCTGGTTCAGGTTCATAGTTAGAGCTGGTTCAGGTTTATAGTTAGGGCTGGTTCAGGTTTATAGTTAGGGCTGGTTCAGGTTTATAGTTAGGGCTGGTTCAGGTTTATAGTTAGGGCTGGTTCAGGTTTATAGTTAGGACTGGCTCAGGTTTATAGTTAGGGCTGGTTCAGGTTCATAGTTAGAGCTGGTTCAGGTTTATAGTTAGGGCTGGTTCAGGTTTATAGTTAGGGCTGGTTCAGGTTTATAGTTAGGGCTGGCTCAGGTTTATAGTTAGGGCTGACTCAGGTTTATAGTTAGGGCTGGTTCAGGTTTATAGTTAGGACTGGCTCAGGTTTATAGTTAGGGCTGGCTCAGGTTTATAGTTAGGGCTGGTTCAGGTTTATAGTTAGGGCTGGCTCAGGTTTATAGTTAGGGCTGACTCAGGTTTATAGTTAGGGCTGGCTCAGGTTTATAGTTAGGGCTGACTCAGGTTTATAGTTAGGGCTGGCTCAGGTTTATAGTTAGGACTGGCTCAGGTTTATAGTTAGGGCTGGTTCAGGTTTATAGTTAGGGCTGGCTCAGGTTTATAGTTAGGGCTGGCTCAGGTTTATAGTTAGGGCTGACTCAGGTTTATAGTTAGGGCTGGTTCAGGTTTATAGTTAGGACTGGCTCAGGTTTATAGTTAGGACTGGCTCAGGTTTATAGTTAGGGCTGGCTCAGGTTTATAGTTAGGGCTGACTCAGGTTTATAGTTAGGACTGGCTCAGGTTTATAGTTAGGGCTGGTTCAGGTTTATAGTTAGGGCTGGCTCAGGTTTATAGTTAGGGCTGGCTCAGGTTTATAGTTAGGGCTGACTCAGGTTTATAGTTAGGGCTGGTTCAGGTTTATAGTTAGGACTGGCTCAGGTTTATAGTTAGGACTGGCTCAGGTTTATAGTTAGGACTGGCTCAGGTTTATAGTTAGGACTGGCTCAGGTTTATAGTTAGGACTGGCTCAGGTTTATAGTTAGGGCTGACTCAGGTTTATAGTTAGGGCTGGTTCAGGTTTATAGTTAGGACTGGCTCAGGTTTATAGTTAGGACTGGCTCAGGTTTATAGTTAGGGCTGACTACTATCATTATTATTATTAGACACATTACTATTACTGAAACCATTACTGCTTTTATTATGATTATGATTCTGTTAAATCCACTGCTGCAGTCATGATTAGTAATAATAATTAGCGCTACTACTACTCTCATTATATGAATCATTGAATGCCTTGTAGCTCTGTGATGTTGTGAGGGATCCTCATCTGTTGATCTCTGAGGTTTCTTCCTTTTCTCTGTTAAAGGTTTTTTTGGGGGGAAGCTTTTCATCTTCCGATCAGTGAATCAAAGAAAAACTGAATGTAAAGGTTTAAACTGACCGCTGGTTCCCAGGAAGAGCAGGACCAGGATCCAGTAAATCCAGAAGAGCAGGAGGGCGAGGAAGGTGACGAAGGGCTGCAGGGTGAGGAGGGGAAGGTGGATGAAGACTTTACCCGCCACGTGGAACAGAGCGATGGTCAGAGCCACTCGCTTCCTCATGAACAGCATCAGCAGCAGTAGAATGATCTGGAACAGAAGTAATCAATAGTTCCATCAGGTCCCTGATCCATCAATAGGCCTGAGAGAGGAGGAGAGGAGCCCCCTCTGCTGAACTACAAGGGTTCAGAGCCCCGTCTGCTGGACCACGAGGGTTCAGAGCCCCGTCTGCTGGAACACGAGGGTTCAGAGCCCCCTCTGCTGGACTACAAGGGTTCAGAGCCCCCTCTGCTGGACTACGAGGGTTCATAGAGACAGAATAAATAATGGATCCGTACGGTGAAGACGGTGGAGGCCCCGGCGTAGACCAGCAGAGCCTGTCCACTGTCTCTGCTGACCTCCACGTCCTCCTTCTCTTTATTGGTGGTGTGGTTCCCGTACAGCCGGTGGTCGATGTAGAGCCACCAGAGGACGCTGGTCCCCGCTGAGACAAGAAGAAAAACACACATCAGCTTGTTTTACACAGAGAGAGACAGAACGGGAAACAGGAAGTGACCTCACCGAGGGATCCGAGGACCACCAGTGAGGTGAGGATCCAGACGAGGACGGCTGAGATGTAACGAATGATCACCATGAGGATCATAGAGAGGCCTGACAGAGAGACAGAGGTCAGAGGTCACAGAGACAGAATATAGTGAGGGATCATTATGGATCAATAAGGTTCTCACCCAGAGCGAGGACACACAGGCCGATGATGATCTCTTTACTGGCGGCGATGCCGGCGATCAGTCGGTGCAGAACACTGTTATCGCCCACAAATGTCACCACGGCCTCCGCAAACTTAGCATAGCAGGAAATATCCACCGGAGTGCAGCGATTAAACACCGGCAACGGCTTACTGAGGAGACACAGAGGTTAGACAGGTTAGAGAGGTCAGACAGAAAGACAAAAGAACAGGAAGTGGTGGAAGTCTTCAGTCTCCTGAAGTTACTTTTTTGCCCCAAACCACAGTGTTTTTTGTGCCTAAAGGTTCTGGTCCCTAAACTAACCCTGAGACCATTTGGAGGCCCGGTCATGTAGAACTGAGGACCTACAGGATCGGTTGGACGTACCTGGGGGGAACAGGAAGTTTGGGACATTTAGAGACCCTCTCAGGTAGACCGGGGTATTTATGACCCGCTAACTCGTAGGAACACAACTCTGAACCTGAAACACAAGAACACAGACAGAGAGGAGGTAAGAGAGCACAGGGGACAGAGAGACCTGGTTCCTGTGTGGTTCTGGGACAGAGACTCTATTCATGAACTACATGATGGACAAACGGAGACGAGTCACCAACAACACAGACGTCTTAATGCTGCCTTTGTGTGTGAGTGTGTGTGTGTACTGTACTCGGGTGGTGAGACATTAAATCATCATCATGACATCATCATGATGACATCACCATTGTCCTCCTCTTTGTCAGTTCTGCCCTGATGAACCACAGGGAACAGAACCCGGACCTCAACTGATCTGTTCACAGGTCCAGAACGGATCCGGGGTCCTGGTCACCTGATCCGGGGTCTTGGTCACCTGATTGGCCCTTTGCTGTCCCGCCCCTGTCTAATGAAACAAGTGATGACCTCACCGTTGAGCATGGCGAACCTCTTTAGGTCCTGGTAGGTCTTCAGCTCCTCGGTGGGACACAGAGACACACACAGAGCCATGGACCTAATCTTCCTCTGGACGATGTCCACGTTACAAGGGTCCAGGAAGAACACAAACCTGAGGGAGAGGACAGGAAGTCACTGAAGGTCAGAGCAGGTCAGTCCTTCAAAGTAAGAGCGTGCAGTCAATCTTTAGAAAGTCCAGAGCAACTCTGTTGCCTCCATACAGCCCTCAACATGGCGACATGTAGCAGTTAACGGCACAAAGAGTGTTTGACATTTAGGAGAAGGTCTGGAGAGGGTCTGGAGCTTAGGAACATTTAAGGCCCCAGAGGGTCTGGAGTTTACGGACATTTAAGGCCCCAGAGTGTCTGGAGCTTAGGGACATTTAAGGCCCCGGAGTGTCTGGAGTTTAGGGACATTTAAGGCCCCAGAGGGTCTGGAGCTTAGGGACATTTAAGGCCCCAGAGGGTCTGGAGCTTAGGGACATTTAAGGCCCCGGAGGGTCTGGACCTTAGGGACATTTAAGGCCCCAGAGGGTCTGGAGTTTAGGGACATTTAAGGCCCCAAATTGCATACCCATACTAAAAAGAGTGTATTTCTGTAACTAAAAGGACTATTTTAATAATGTTGATGTTGTAATAAAGGTAACACTTGTGAGATTTGTTCAGATGTGTAAATATCAGTGTATATGTTACTGGTTAAGAGTAAATGACGATGGCACACAGCTCAAATTGAAAAGTTTCAGGTTCACCTGAAAAAAAAGCACTTTTATTGTTATTATTTCTTTGAAATAATGCAGCAGCAAGTTAGAGAGGTTTTAGTACAGAGAGGTCAGGCGAGGTCAAGCAAAATTGTCATTTTGGAACCAGCTGTTCCAGCTGTTCCATTGTAATTTTATATACTATATAACTACATATTTCACTTGTTTTATCACTAATAGTGTTCAATCTATCCAAATACAGTAGTTTGGCATCATTTTGAGAGCCTGAATCCTCTCTGAGCCTGTGAACCATGGATCCATCCTCGTCTGACTGCAGTTTTCCTGTGTGTATGTGGGGCTATGATTGGTCGATTTGAGTGAATGAGCCCTCCTTCGACGCGTCATAGTCCATAGAAATGAGTGGGGGTAACGTGGGCTTGATTGACAGAATCGTTAGCTAGTAAAACTCCAAACTGCGACGTGCCTCGCCGAGCGTAAAAACCGATACGCCAAAAGTGAAATCCCTTCTCCGTTCTCTTCAAGAAAATCAGCTCAAAGTATGAAGCATTTATGATTTATTGCGGAGCGGTGTGTTCTTCTGGTGCTTGTTGGCTGTATCTCTGTAATGGTTTCACGGAGAGAAATTCTGAAGATATCTCTGAAATCTGTGTCGAATTCTCTTGCTCTGTGATGTATTGGTTGTCCGTGTTAGCTTTTAGCTTTGTGTTCGTAGCTTTGTCCGGAGTGCGTAGCTCGCCGAGTCATTGCGTAAAATACGTGATATTGTGGTAAATCTTCTAGTTGATTATATTAGTTGTGTAGAATTGTGTTTGGAGTTTTGTAAAAATGGCTTGCAGGATATTTTTGCCCAGACTGTGTTTTTTAATCTGGTATATAACATGTATACATGCATTTTATTCGCTCTCGATAAGTGCATTTTTTTCGACGGGATATGCTACCCCCTCTGAGCCCCAGAGCCCCCAAATTTGGGGGCGTCGTGCACAAATGGCCCCAGATGGTCTGGAGCCTCAGGACATTTAAGGCCCCTGGGGTTGGTGAGCCAGGCTTCATGTCTGGAGAACGAGCAGAATGTCAGAATGTGAACGTGGGAGAAAAACTAAACAGAGTTTCCAGTGAAAAACCTCCAGAACAAGAACTGTGATCAGCTGATACACACTTCCTGTTATTAAACACACACAGGCAGTTTGCTAATGAGGTCACCTGAGGTCACCTGTATGGACTCTTTTCTCCTCTTTCAGAATCTAATAGAGTTCCCTCACCTGTTTTAAATCGTCTCTGACGGAAATGGATTAGATAGTCGTGACTAGAACCCTGCTGTATAAAAACACACATGTATATACTGTGTATATATATATAACACCTATATATATATATATATGTACGTACAATAGACCACCGGCCATGGCTGTATGTAAGAGGTTGTACCCTGAACAACTCCAAAATAGTACCACACTAATGCAATAAAAAACACGGTAATACACTAAAAGTACCCCAGTAATACAGCATACCACCTATATAAGCTAAAGGAATATCACTGTTATACACACATTTTATACCTGAAAACTACAACCGTTACGCACTAAAAAGTACCACACTACACTAAACACACACCATTGACAAGAAATATCAGTGTTGTACACAAATAAATACCATCATAACCATACCACAGTGATAAACCAAAGGTACCACAGTAAAACACTGAAATACCACAGTAAAACACTGAAATACCACAGTAATACCCTGTGAAATACCACAGTAAAACATAGGGCTGTCTGCAGGGGGGGGGGGGGCATGTTTAGACTTGTTTCTTCACCTCTTCCTAAATCCTGGACACTACACCGATACATCCATCACGAGTCTACACCGATACATCCATCATGAGTCTACACCGATACATCCATCATGAGTCTACACCGATACATCCATCATGAGTCTACACCGATACATCCATCATGAGTCTACACCGATACATCCATCATGAGTCTACACCGATACATCCATCATGAGTCTACACCGATACATCCATCATGAGTCTACACCGATACATCCATCATGAGTCTACACCGATACATCCATCATGAGTCTACACCGATACATCCATCATAAGTCTACACTGATACACCCATCATCAGTTTATACCAGTGGTGGGCGGTCAGGGCCAGCTAAGCCTTCTCTGCTGACCTAAACAGAATCACAAAGTTATAGCTATTTTATAATTTAATAATTTTTCACAAATACACTACATGTATTATAACTTTTTTTCCCATTAGCTTATTTTCTCATTGCACAGCTCCTGTCTTCCTCTGTTGCTCTGCTTCCAGCACAGCTTGTTTTAAGGATAGCTTTTATCCAATCAGATTCAGCCCCTATGTCTCTATGTAAGGCCCGATGCCCGCTAGAGAGCCTTTGCAGGTTAAGTGAATGGGGACGATATTGTTGATTGTCATAGTCTTCAACCAATCAGATCTTTAGTTTGACATGTTGGGCGTATTCTTTGACGTGCCACTGCTACCCAGGTAGCCTTCTAAGTACGTCTGCATTAACTGCGCAGTGATTGGTCAGTGGGCCAGCGTGACTTTTGTCAAACAGAAAGCTAGCTAGCAGATCTTAGTGTTTAGTAAGAGTTCAGGTTGAAACATATGTAAGAGAAGTTATGACATTTTTAGCGTTTTGCTTGCTGTAGATTCTTTTTTTGTTTTACCTAGCTGTGTTTTTTTAACACTCAATGACTGAAGGAGGAGGAGAAACGGATTTGGGAGTTACGGATTTTTGTTAACAAAGAAAGGAGGATGGACTTTGTGTCTTTAAGTGAACAGCAGCTTTGGTAAGTCAACTGCTTTTGTTTTTACATCTGCAGTAACGTTACTACTGTGTTCATTTGTCTATCGTGTCGTTTTTATGAATAATATGAATGGCTCGTGCTCTAGCGCTGCAGTGTTGCTGGATTGATTTGTCATGCTTGACATTTTATGTTGTCATAAATATATGTGACTGGTTCTCGTCATTGTGTTAATTACATTGATTCTGACTTGTCCGTTATTGACGAACCATCCCGTCATCGTGGGGTTATTTCGGACATTTGATTCTCTGTTTGAATCACTAGGGAACAGCTAACTGCTGTTGTTTCCCCGCTAAGCTAGTTAGCTTAGCCTCCCTGAACACACGCGGGGCCTCAGCTGTTTTTTGTTATTGTTCCAGGTTCAAAGGTCACAGCCCGTTGTCTGTTACGTGAGCGCAGTCCACCGAAAACATTATATTTCCCACAATTTAAGCTTCTGTATTTTCCAAATGCACTAGTATTATTCAAACGTATTGTTCGGTTCGTAAGCCTCGTACCGAACAGTTTAATATGAATGCGTGATGTTACACCCCTAGAAACAAATAACCGTAGCTCAGTAGGACAGCACAGAAGGCCCAGGTATAAAATGCACAGCCCGCCACTGGTCTACACTGATACATCCATCATCAGTCAGGATCACATGGCGATGCTCTACAGTAAAGGGCCGCTTGCTTGTGAGACGCCATGTTGTGATGTTGAATGCATCATGTGATAGGAAGTCACTGGTCTTAGTTTAGAAGGAAATAGACAACGACATCTATCATTACAGGAGGAGGAGGAGCTTGTTTGACACACAGGATTCAATTTAAATAACATTTTAAATCCGTTGAAAACAGGATTGTTTTGTTTTAATGTATCGATAGTAGTCGCGGACGTAACAAACAACAAACAGACAGACAGAGTCTGTACCACAGTAGTATACTTAAAGTACAGCAGAAGTACACAGTGAACGTAAAGAACCTACTTCCTGTCGGTGTGATCGAGGCCGCTCAGCCGGACGCCCTCGATCAGCTCGTTGCGTTGTCCACACGTGTTGCCGTAGCTGTCGTACCCGAAGACGAGGCGAGCGGCACCGCCGGTGACGATGGTGAAGCTGCAGATGCTGCCCTGCAGGACAAGAGACCGTCAGTGGTTGAACTGTTTTACAAACCGTAACACCTGGACCAGTGTAACACCTGGAGCAGTGTAACACCTGGGCCACTGTAACACCTGGACCACTGTAACACCTGGACACCAGGTCCAGTGGTCCTGTAACACCAGGACCACTGTCACACCTGGGGCACTGTAACACCAGTGTAACACCTGGGCCACTGTAAGACTTGGACCACTGTAACACTTGGACCAGTGTCACAACTGGACCAGTGTAACACTTGGACCACTGTAACACCTGGACCACTGTAACACCTGGGGCACTGTAACACCTGGACCACTGTAACACCTGGACCAGTGTAACACCTGGACCACTGTAACACCTGGGGCACTGTAACACCAGGACCACTGTCACACCTGGGGCACTGTAACACCTGGACCAGTGTAACACCTGGACCACTGTAACACCTGGACCAGTGTAACACCAGGACCACTGTCACACCTGGACCACTGTAACACCTGGGGCACTGTAACACCTGGACCAGTGTCACACCTGGACCAGTGTCACACCTGAACCACTGTCAAACCTGGACCACTGTAACACCTGGACCACTGTAACACCTGGACCACTGTCAAACCTGGATCACTGTAACACCTGGAGCAGTGTAACACCTGAACCAGTGTAACACCTGGACCACTGTAACACCTGGACCACTGTAACACCTGGACCAGTGTAAGACTTGGACCACTGTAACACCTGGACCAGTGTCACACCTGAACCACTGTCAAACCTGGACCACTGTAACACCTGGACCAGTGTAACACCTGAACCAGTGTAACACCTGGACCACTGTCAAACCTGGATCACTGTAACACCTGGAGCAGTGTAACACCTGAACCAGTGTAACACCTGGACCACTGTAACACCTGGACCAGTGTAAGACTTGGACCACTGTAACACTTGGACCACTGTAACACCTGGACCAGTGTAACACTTGGACCAGTGTAACACCTGGGGCACTGTAACACCTGGACCAGTGTAACACTTGGACCAGTGTAACACCTGGACCACTGTAACACCTGGACCACTGTAACACCTGGACCAGTGTAACACCAGGACCACTTTCACACCTGGACCACTGTAACACCTGGACCACTGTAACACCTGGACCAGTGTAACACCTGGACCACTGTCAAACCTGGACCACTGTAACACCTGGACCACTGTAACACCTGGAGCAGTGTAACAGCTGGATCACTGTAACAGCTGGACCAGTGTAACACCTGGACTTGACCTCTGGTTATTGACCAATAGATAATCAGTAGTGACATTGATTGTCAACACACGAACAGTAAACTATCCAGTTCACCTGAACACACCATATGTTAAAGCTTTAAATCAATGAATACATGAAGATCAATCAGATGATTATGAAGATGAAAACATCAATGTTCACAGCACATTAAAACATTACAATAATAATAGTAATACTTAATTATTGATTGATTTGTTGATCCATCAACGTCATAAATGTCTGTTGTTAAAATTGATCAACTGATTATTATTGATTCATCATTTCATATTTAAGTGACAAAGACATTAAATATATAAATATAATATAATATATATAATAATTATTATTATATGTTAAACATATATAATAATCATGTATAAATAAATATAAATATGAACGTCTCATGTAAACATGGCATCAGAGTGAGGCTCGAGGTGGTTACCATGCCAAAGCAGAAGACGGTGAAGAGCAGGAACCAGGGCAGGTCGGTGCAGCTCCGGTCCTCCAGTGGTCTCCATTCTCTCTTTGTCCTCTGAAACACACACCAACACACGGTCACACCGGGACCGGGTCTGCAGGACCGGGACAGGGTCCAACCTGTGGTCTCCGATCTGAGGTCTCAGATCTGTGGTCTCCGATCTGAGACCTGTAACAGGTCTCAGATCGGACTCAGGCCCGGTTATCACTAATCAGATCACAGAGCACCGGTTATCTACCGGTAACAGACCCCGGTAAACCCGTAAATCTTGCAGGACCGGGACCGGACGAGGAACGAGTAACAGGCCCCAGTAACAGGCCCCGGTAAACCCGGTAAACGAGCTAATTGGATTACAGCCTCCTGGCTCTAATCCCAGCTCGGCCCTCTCTCGGTTTCCCTTTCACGGTGAACAAATAAACACGCACCGGTGCTCAGGAGGGATGGAGGAGGGTTAGGGTGGTACCGGACCGGGC
>NW_027466477.1:5240000-5285000 GCF_050575085.1 Anarhichas minor | reverse complement strand
TAGTAGTAGTAGTGGTAGTAGTGGTAGTAGTATTAGTGGTAGTAGTAGTGATAGCAGTAGTAGTAGTGGTATCAGTAGTAGTAGTAGTCGTAGTGGTAGTAGTAGTGGTATCAGTAGTAGTAGTTGTAGTAGTTGTAGTAGTGATAGCAGTAGTGGCACTTGGTCCACTTCCACTCTGTGAGGCAGGAAGAACAGCCAGAGCTCCCCGTACAAAATAAAAACCTGGTCGCAGTTTGTCAGATAAGAAGTAAATGAATAACAAATTCATGACTTTATGAACAGAAAACCTTTTTAATGTGTTTAACTATATAACGGTACATTTAAATTAGTATTTTAACTGAAGTAAACAGCAGTACTCTAAAATAGCAAGTACAATGATAATAATAATAATAATCCGATGACATGAATAACAAATACTACAAAGAACAATCTATAAACCTGGCACAAGTAAAATAATTAAAATGTTTGTATAAGCATACATCACCACACGTGACAACGTCACCTGTTCTAGATGTTTTATTCTGAAGGAATATAGCGGAAGCATCACACCTGTTCTAAAAGTTTTATTCTGAAGGAATAGAGCGGAAGCAGTGTGGTGATCGTGCTCGTGACTCCGGTGAGTTTTGATGCTGAGCTGCAGCTCCATGAGGAGCAGATGCTGCAGAGTGAAGGCGAAGTAGGACCGTGAACGCACCACGGACACGGTATTTATCTCCTCTTTATGGACCTTTATGTTAATAATTATGTTCTCTGATCTACTTTATGTTCATGTCAAAAACTCGCTGCTTCCGGTTCAAAGTGTAAACGGAGGCTCGTTCATCAGAAAGTTTGATTTGATGTAAAGTTTCATGAGAGGAGAAATAGTGAACACAAGATAAGTGAGGAAATAACTTTCTGTTTACACACTGATGTTTAGATCAAGTTATTAATCTGTGAGTGTGTGTGTGTGTGTGTGTGTGTGTGTGTGTGTGTGCTCATCACTGTGATTCAATCGGCTCATTAGAAACAATAATCAGCACGAGCTCATATGATAATATATTTAGATGTTATACAGCTTATATACACACACATATATATATATATATATATATATATATATATATATATATATGTTGTATAGATATACTTGGAGTATCAGGAGGAGGTACTCTGTGGTATCTGTTTGACCTCTGTACCTTTGAGCTCTGTGTGTATCACTCGGTGTCTCTCACTCTGTGTCTTTATTCAGAGAGAAGTGTCTTCACTGAGCTGAGAGACGTCTCACGGAGACAGACATGTCTGTGTCCACTCAGCTGGGTCTGCTGCTGTGGAAGAACTTCACCTACAGACGCCGGCAGACGGTACGTCTGTCTGTCTGTCTGCCTGCCTGTCTGTCTGTCTCACACACGCTCTTTACCACAAGTGTGTGTCTCAGTGTGTGTGTGTGTGTCTCAGTGTGTGTTAATGGTTCCCTGTCTCTTCTTCAGCTTCAGCTCCTGGTAGAAATCATCTGGCCTCTCCTCATCTTCTTCATCCTCATCGCTGTGAGAGTCAACTATCCTCCATACGAGCAGCATGAGTGTGAGTTACATTTATTACATCAGAGGGTTCAGGGTCCTGAGACCAGGACTCACAGAGACCAGGACTCAGAGAGACCAGGACTCACAGAGAGTTGTCAGTAGAAGCAGAATATTTGAGTGGTGATTCAGCTTCAGGAGCTCCGACGTGTTGAAACTCGTCTCTTTAAAGAGAGAAAAGGTGTCTTCAGGCTCTTTGAGTCAGACCTTTGATCTCATTCAACCCTCAGATCTTCACTAACAACTTCATATTATATTAATATATATATACATACATACATACATACATCTATATTTGAAAGAGGAACTTTAAGCTGTGAACTAAATGATACTCGTGTTGTTTTTATGGCGTTAATATTGAACCAACAATAATCATAATAATATCTATAATGTAGATGAAGCATCAAGTTGTTTATCTCACTTAGCGGCTTGCTCGTTAGCTAGCTAATGGTAGCTTGCTCGTTAGCTAGCTCGTTAGCGATAGTTTGTAGACTCTGAACCTGGTTCCACTCGTCTCTCTCTCATCTTTCGTCATTGTGCTCAGACCCGAGAGTGAAGGCACACGTTAGTGAACACTTATATAATATGATTATTATTTAATAAATAAACACGTGTTCTGACTCCTTTTGAAATCGTGAGGATGTCGTTATTTAATTTAGGGAACCAAAAACCTTTTGAGGAACTAAAGAGCTGCAGGGACTCCATGTAGCTCCTGTAAGACAAGGGAAGTAGTCCCTGAAGGTTCAGCAACATTAGGGGCAGTTTGTAGGGCTGAGGGTCTCTGATTGGTCAAACACAAGAAACTCTCCAGTAGCAATATGAGTGATTTTATTTATTTATGATTTTATTTATTGAGTTGGAAGTGAAATTAATCAGCTGATGGACTTTAATGTATTCATTCACTCATTCACTCATCTATTCAAGCCCACCACATTATTTTTCAATGAATCCAAATCTTATTTTATTCATCAGCTGTGAGCCTGAAGTGACCTGTTATCTAATCAGTGTTGATTAGAAAGGTTCTGTGCTCTGCTTCAGGGGATAAAGGTCCTAAGCCTTCAGCTGATAGGGAACCAATCACATCTTATCTACCTGTGATCTACCTGTGTTCAGGTGAACCAGGTGAACCAATGGACCGTCTGTTCCAACGCAGCAGGAAGATAAAACGT
This sequence comes from Anarhichas minor, assembly GCF_050575085.1. NCBI lineage: Eukaryota > Metazoa > Chordata > Actinopteri > Perciformes > Anarhichadidae > Anarhichas > Anarhichas minor. The sequence continues at coordinate 5,282,275 of NW_027466477.1, read as the reverse complement.
CTTCACTCACATGTGTCCATGTGTTTGTTTCTGTTCTTGAGACTCTTACTCTGGTAGAGGGATCACTTCCTGTTTATTTCTGTTCTTCAGACTCTTACTTTGGTAGAGGGATCACTTCCTGTTTGTTTCTGTTCTTGAGACTCTTACTCTGGTAGAGGGATCACTTCCTGTTTGTTTCTGTTCTTGAGAGTCTTACTCTGGTAGAGGGATCACTTCCTGTTTGTTTCTGTTCTTGAGACTCTGGCCCAATCCCAATGTCCCCCCTAAACCCTCAAACCCTGAACCCTCAAGGACTCACTGACGTCACCTGGTGAGTGGGTGAGTGTGAGAGACTGTGAGGGCTTGAGATGGTGTGAATAGGAATGGGACAGCACTTTGATGTTACCATGAAAACTATAAAACACAAGATGTATAATTGTGTGTATTTATTTTATACTTTGTACTCCCTGATGTGAACGTCTTCAGGCTCTTTCCTCACTAGATGAGAGGTAACTTCATATAATCTATTTACTCGTTTTTGTCAAAACAGCTTCAATGACAAAATCAAATATTTGATGAATAAATAAATAAATATCTTCTGATTTCATGTTTATTTTTTGTTCCATCTTTAACCCTTAATGTTTCTGAGTACATTTAATATGACAGGCTGAACACACGTGAGCCGTCCTCTTTGTTTACCTTTTGTTTTACGTCTCCATGCCTCCACTGGTTACCCCGTGTTTAACGTCACATTGCAATGAATTGTGGGTAATTCCCTTAGGCTAAGTCAGCATACCATGCTGACTTACGGAAAGGGTTCATAAAGGGCTCAAAATGTCTGCAAGAGACTGAAACACTTGATGATGTGACAGTGGGACAGCCCTAAACCCTCACGGACTTCGCGGGAGCGCGCCTCAAAGTCCGTGAGTCCGTAAGGGGGGACATTGGGATTGGGCCTCTTACTTTGGTAGAGGGATCACTTCCTGTTTGTTTCCTGTCTGAAGGATTCACTTCCTGTTTGCTTCCCGTCTGCAGATTACTTCCTATTTGTTTCCCGTCTGAAGGTCACTTCCTGTTTACTTCCTCTCTGAAGGTCACTTCCTGTTTGTTTCCTGTCTGAAGGATTCACTTTCTGTTTGTTTCCTGTCTGAAGGATTCACTTCCTGTTTACTTCTTGTCTGAAGGATTCACTTCCTGTTTACATCCTGTCTTAAGGATTCACTTCCTGTTTACATCCTGTCTTAAGGATTCACTTCCTGTTTACATCCTGTTTTAACGATTCACTTCCTGTTTACTTCTTGTCTGAAGGGTTCACTTCCTGTTTACATCCTGTCTTAATGATTCACTTCCTGTTTTAAGGATTCACTTCCTGTTTACATCCTGTCTGAAGGATTCACTTCCTGTTTACATCCTGTCTTAAGGATTCACTTCCTGTTTACTTCTTGTCTTAAGGATTCACTTCCTGTTTACATCCTGTCTGAAGGATTCACTTCCTGTTTATATCCTGTCTGAAGGATTCACTTCCTGTTTGTTTCCTGTCTGAAGGATTCACTTCCTGTTTACTTCTTGTCTGAAGGATTCACTTCCTGTTTACATCCTGTCTGAAGGATTCACTTCCTGTTTACATCCTGTCTGAAGGTCACTTCCCCAACAAGGCGATGCCGTCGGCCGGCACATTGCCGTGGTTACAGGGGATCCTCTGTAACGCCAACAACCCGTGTTTCAGGAGCCCGACGCCGGGAGAGTCTCCAGGAGTCGTCGGAAACTTCAACGACTCCATGTGAGAACAAATTACTTAGGCTTTTATTCTGAAAATCTGGTATGAACTAAAGACTAAGAACTGCGTCAACCTTTCATGTTGAATTCATTAGTTGTTATTTCAGGTAAATAAACAAACTTTGTCGAAAAAAAAGTGGAACTTTAAAGTGTTAAATCCCACTTCAGTTTCCATCTCTGTTTAAATCTTTTAGGTGTTTTTAACTAAAAACTCTTCTGTGTTTTTAGAATTTCTCATCTGTTTTCGGACGCCAAGAAGATCCTTCTATACAGTCAGAACGATAAAAACCTGGATGGATTTAAGGAGCTCGCTGCGGCTCTGCAGGGTCTGCAGAAGAGCCGATCAGGTAGGAACTAGAACCAGAACCAGAACCAATACCTCAAGTTCAGTTGCTTCGTTACATTTAGAAAATATCATTGTGAATTTACCTCTTTAAAATGTATTTTGACTGAAGTTAAAGTCACAATAATGGAGATACTGAGGAATGGTATTAATAAGGGAACAGATTAATTTAGGGAACAGATTAGGGAACAGATTAGTGACGAAGGGAACGGATTAGAGAACAGATTAATGAAGAAGGGAACAGATTAATAAAATAGGGAACAGACTAGGGCTGGGTTTTAACCTTTAATCAGCGATGGCTGTGAACTAGAGAGGTTAGAGTAGTGGACTAGAGGGGTTAGAGTAGTGGACTAGAGGGGTTAGCGAAGTGGACTAGAGAGGTTAGAGAAGTGAACTAGAGAGGTTAGAGTAGTGGACTAGAGAGGTTAGAGAAGTGGACTATAGAGGTTAGAGTAGTGGACTAGAGAGGTTAGAGTAGTGGACTAGAGAGGTTAGAGAAGTGGACTAGAGGGGTTAGCAAAGTGGACTAGATAGGTTAGAGAAGTGGACTATAGAGGTTAGAGTAGTGGACTAGAGAGGTTAGAGAAGTGGACTAGAGAGGTTAGAGTAGTGAACAAGAGAGGTTAGAGAAGTGGACTAGAGAGGTTAGAGAAGTGGACTAGAGAGGTTAGAGAAGTGGACTAGAGAAGGTTCTCTATAGTTTATGTCTGTCTGCTACCAGAAGATAGTATTCGTATCTATTTTAATTTATAAACGGAGGTACAAACTAATCACAGGTAACGAAGAAGACCCTTGAGGGTCTAGGATCCCCAGCAAGATCTTTAAAAATCAACTTTAAGATGTAGATCTATAGTCAATTTTAGCATTGAGATGAAGGGAAAACTCACCCAAGAATGAGTGTAATGTCACTAAATGGAACAACCACAGTCTCACTATCACACCATCGTGTGGTCGGGCTGAACCCTAAAATAAAGTATTTATAGTTAATTAATCTTAATCCTGAACATATGAAACACAGATAATAAAATATATAAAAAGGGTTAAATCATGAAGTTATTTCAGGACATTGAGACTCTGCAGCAGGTTTGGTCGTCCCCCTTCTGGAGATGGATTCTTCAGCCTCATTGAACTAAAAGAATTTCTTTTGTGTGTTAATTATCAGTTTTTTTTCTCTCCGCGGGGAGCGTTTCTATTCTCTACCTGCTCCGACCTGTGGAGCTTTATTCCCTCTAATCACGTCTGATCAGGTCGCTCAGTTCGTGAGAAGGTGTGATGTGAGCGGGGGAGGGGAGGCGAGCCCCTGCAGGTCTATCTGGTAAAACCTTCTCAGGTGATCTCACCTGTTCAGGTCTACCTGGTAAAACCTCAGGTGATCTCACCTATTCAGGTGTACCTGGTGGTCAGAGTTCTGTTCACCCCTCCAGCTGTTATAGCGGAAACATCTGTGAGTCTAAAGGCAAGGCAAGTTTATTTGTACAGCACATTTCAACAACAAGGTAATTCAAAGTGCTTCACATAAAACCATTAAAAGCATCAAAACATCTGCAAAAGAAAAGGAGATTTAAAAACAATTAAGAACATTCATTGAAACATTAAAAAGTCATTGAAACATTAAAAAGTCATTGAAACATTGAAAAGTCATTGAAACATTAAAAAGCAGTGTAAGAAATAAAATACAGTAGTGAAATGCAGAATTGCAGAAATTGATTAATATCCTTGAATGTGGTTCAATTAAAGGCAGCAAACAGAAAAGTCTTCAATTTAGGCCTGGTGTTAGTCCTGGTGTTTGTCCTAGCTTTAGTCTTTAGTCAGAACCAGAGACCTCAGACCAAAGCCTCAGACCAGGACCAGAGACCTCAGCAGGTCGGTCAGCGGGTCTCCTCTCTTCCCGCTGAGCGTGAGAGTTCAGAGAGTTTGTTCAGCTGCAGACTTTGACCCACATTCAGAAGGTTACAGGTCATTGAGTTCTGGTTCTGGTTCATTTAACTTGTGAAATCGTTATTGAAGCTGCAGAGTTCTGACCTGTTCATACACAACCATTCAAAAGATCCTCGGAGCAACATTTAACTAAGAAGAATAAGTTAAAGAAACTGGAAGGTTAGATTTAAATAGGAACATCTTCCTGTTTCAGTGTCAACAGTTTCACAATAAAAGCAGCCTGTGACAAGCTGGAGTTAACTTCAGCAAAGCTCTTCTTCAGACTTCATCATAGAAATAGAAGGTTAGTCTCTACAGTTAGAACTGTTGGAATATCAGCTGATCTATTCACAGTTTAAACTTCTTCATTCTAACCATTAAGTAGACTGCTGTCCTAGTTTAGTCCTTATGTTAGTCCTGGTGTTAATCCTTAGGTTAATTCTGGTGTTAGTCCCAGTTTTAGTCCTGTGTTAGTCCTGGATTTAGTCCTGGTGTTTGTCCTAGTTTTAGTCCTAGTTTTAGTCCTGGTGTTTGTTCTAGTTTTAGTCTTATTTTAAGCCTGGTGTTAGTCCTGGTGTTTATCCTAATTTTAGTTTTAGTCCTGGTGTTTGTCCTAGCTTTAGTCTTATTTTTAGTCCTTGTGTTAGTCCTGATTTAACTTTCAGCACAATGTCATGGAGGGTTGATACTAGCATCTGATTGGCTGAAAGTTGTGTCTGGTTGAATAACTTCTCTGGATGTTTGTGATTGAATCCGACGTGTTTCTCTGTTGGAGCTTTCAGAGGAAACTGTTCCTAGTTTGAACCAATCACGTCACTCAGAGCTGCTGATGTCAGACAGCTCCACATGTCCTCTGACCCGTCACTAACAGAGTTATAGATAAATATGATATAAACAGTTATTGTTACAGTTTGAGTCACAGCTGCCTGTTTAAACCTGTAGAAGAAGAAAATACTTGAAACATAAAGAACAGAGAGATGCAGGTTTCTTCCTCTGAGCTCCAGCAGACATTTGACAACATGCAGCCGATAGTCCTCACCTGCTCATTTACATACTGACACACCCCTAGGAACGCCAAATATGGTCATCACATCCCTCAACAGTCCTGTATAGTCTGTCTCACCTGTAGCCTCAGGGTTCTGTCTCACCTGTAGCCGGCTGTCTCACTTGTAGTCTCAGGGTTCTGTCTCACCTGTAGCCGTTTGTCTCAGCTGTAGCTTAAGACGTCTATCTCACCTGTAGCCGTCTTATCTCACCTGTAGTCGTTTGTCTCACCTGTAGCCTCGGCCGTCTGTCTCAACTGTAGCCTCAGGCGTCTGTCTCACCTGTAGCTTAAGACGTCTGTCTCACCTGTAGCTTAAGACGTCTGTCTCACCTGTATTGCCTGTCTCACCTGTAGCCTCAGGAGCAGGTTTCTCTGAGGACAGAACCTTTGATCTTCTTTCTGATCTCTTCAGGATTCAAGTTGAAGAACTTCCTGCGAGACAACGAGACTTTGTCTCTGTTCCTGCTGAGAAACGCCTCGTTGTCAGAACACGACGTCCAACAGATCAGAGACGCCGACGTCGACCTGGAGAAGGTGAGGACACCTGATCTTATTCATATATATATATATACATACATGGACTAAACTATTATAAGATAAGTTCACCTGGTACTATTGAGGACTTTCCGTCTCAGGTGCTGCTGAAAGGTTTCGGGGTCCACCTGAGGGACATGTGTCCCAGGAAGGGGGGCGAGCGGAGTGTGGAGGACTTTGTGACCATCGCGGACCAAAAGCTGTCGACGCTGGTACAGGAAGTCATCTGTCGGGCGCCGCCCACCTGGCTGAATCTCGCTGAGGAGCACTTCCTGGACAACCTGGACTTCCTGAAGCCCATCCAGGTGAGAGCCTCAGGTCACATGGCAGCGCTCTGGTTGGTGGAGACAGTCTGAGAGCAGTCAGCTGATAGAGACCAGATGTTTGTGTTTTGTTCACCTGTAAAATAAAACACCTTTATTCATTATGAATAAGTCTTTTAACAGAGGTCACATGATCTAAAGGTCCTCTTTATGGCTTCTTCCTGAGCTCTCAACTGTGTCTTTTCCTTAAGAGCCGTTACAGTATTTAAAGTCGTGTTGTGAGACGTTGTCTCCTGAGGACACACTGAATGTGTGTGTTCAGAGTGTGAGATGTTGTCTCCTGAGGACACACTGAATGTGTGTGTTCAGAGTGTGAGATGTTGTCTCCTTAGGACACACTGAATGTGTGTGTTCAGTGTGTGGGACGTTGTCTCCTGAGGACACACTGAAGGTGTGTGTTCAGTGTGTGAGACGTTGTCTCCTGAGGATACACTGAAGGTGTGTGTTCAGAGTGTGGGACGTTGTCTCCTGAGGACACACTGAATGTGTGTTCAGTGTGTGGGACGTTGTCCCCTGAGGACACACTGAAGGTGTGTGTTCAGTGTGTGGGACGTTGTCCCCTGAGGACACACTGAAGGTGTGTGTTCAGAGTGTGGGACGTTGTCTCCTGAGGACACACTGAATGTGTGTTCAGTGTGTGGGACGTTGTCCCCTGAGGACACACTGAAGGTGTGTGTTCAGTGTGTGGGACGTTGTCCCCTGAGGACACACTGAAGGTGTGTGTTCAGTGTGTGAGACGTTGTCTCCTGAGGATACACTGAAGGTGTGTGTTCAGAGTGTGGGACGTTGTCTCCTGAGGACACACTGAAGGTGTGTGTTCAGTGTGTGGGACGTTGTCTCCTGAGGACACACTGAATGTGTGTGTTCAGTGTGTGGGACGTTGTCTCCTGAGGACACACTGAAGGTGTGTGTTCAGTGTGTGAGACGTTGTCTCCTGAGGATACACTGAAGGTGTGTGTTCAGAGTGTGGGACGTTGTCTCCTGAGGACACACTGAATGTGTGTTCAGTGTGTGGGACGTTGTCCCCTGAGGACACACTGAAGGTGTGTGTTCAGTGTGTGGGACGTTGTCTCCTGAGGATACACTGAATGTGTGTGTTCAGTGTGTGGGACGTTGTCTCCTGAGGACACACTGAAGGTGTGTGTTCAGTGTGTGAGACGTTGTCTCCTGAGGATACACTGAAGGTGTGTGTTCAGAGTGTGGGACGTTGTCTCCTGAGGACACACTGAATGTGTGTTCAGTGTGTGGGACGTTGTCCCCTGAGGACACACTGAAGGTGTGTGTTCAGTGTGTGGGACGTTGTCCCCTGAGGACACACTGAAGGTGTGTGTTCAGAGTGTGGGACGTTGTCTCCTGAGGACACACTGAATGTGTGTTCAGTGTGTGGGACGTTGTCCCCTGAGGACACACTGAAGGTGTGTGTTCAGTGTGTGGGACGTTGTCCCCTGAGGACACACTGAAGGTGTGTGTTCAGAGTGTGGGACGTTGTCTCCTGAGGACACACTGAAGGTGTGTGTTCAGTGTGTGGGAGGAGACGTGTCCCAGCATGTCCGTCTGCAGGATTAGTTTTCGTAGCCTGGAGGACTTGTTTGCCGTCTGAGAGGCGTCATGTCTTTCGCGTCTTTTGTCTCCAGAAATCTACGAGCTGCTGACTGACTGTGTGAAACTAAAGCGTTTCCACGGCGACAGAGACAGAAATCCTTTAAAATCCTTCAGTCAGAACTCTGGGAGAACAAACCCTCTAGTTCATAGTTTACTGAGTTTAAAGATATTATGAAGACTATAAATACTGTTTATATAGATTATATATATGAATACACTTCACTAGTGACGTGTGTGTAATACTGTGTATATATTATAGATACTATAATACTGATACTTCCTGTACATTATGTCTCTTTGTGTCTCTCAGAGGGACGTGAAGTCCGACCCCGAGGCCATCAAACTGGTTGCCAGGGCGACCAACAACCTCCTGGACAGTCTGGGTTCACTGGCGGTCGAGGTGAGACACACACCTGGTCCCCCCCACACCTCCGTGAGGACAGACGTGTCCTCCAGCACAGTCCTCCGGGTTCACTGGGTTTGTTTGGCAGCTCTCAGAGTCTTTGTGTCCAGATGAAAGAGACGGACAAGTTTCAGCTGAACAAAGACGCTCAGCAGGTTTTCACTTCACAGTGAACAAACAACAAACACTCAGCGTCCCTCTGTGTCCCGCTAACTGTCCCTCTGTGCCCCTCTAACTGTCCCTCTGTGCCCCTCTAACTGTCCCTCTGTGTCCCTCTAACTGTCTCCTTGTGTCCCTCTAAACTGTCCCACTATCGGTCCTTCTGTGTCCCTCTAACTGTCCCGCTAACTGTCTCCTTGTGTCCCTCTAACTGTCCCTCTGTGTCCCTCTAACTGTCCCTCTGTGCCCCTCTAACTGTCCCTCTGTGTCCCTCTCAGTTGTAAGACAGCAGGAGGCTTCATGAAGCCTTTAGCAGCCATGTTGGACAACACTGAACTAATATTTTAAAGTTTAAAGTGGACTAGATTCACTGGGACTAGAGTGAGGACACACTGGGACTCGAGTGAAGACAGACTGGGACTAGAGTGAGGACAGACTGGGACTAGAGTGAAGACAGACTGGGACTAGAGTGAAGACAGACTGGGACTAGAGTGAGGACAGACTGGGACTAGAGTGAAGACAGATTGGGACTAGAGTGAGGACAGACTGGGGCTAGAGTGAGGACAGACTGGGACTAGAGTGGGTACAGACTGGGACTAGAGTGAAGACAGACTGGGACTAGAGTGGAGACAGACTGGGACTAGAGTGAGGACAGACTGGGACTAGAGTGGGGACAGACTGGGACTAGAGTGGGACTAGAGTGGGGACAGACTGGGACTAGAGTGGGGACAGACTGGGACTAGAGTGGGGACAGACTGGGGCTAGAGTGAAGACAGACTGGGACTAGAGTGGGGACAGACTGAGTGAGGACAGACTGTGTTTTGTTACATGTGTTTTGTGTTAGTGTTTTGTTACATATTAATATATCTGCTGGTGTCTCAGAGTCTGATAATCAGAGTAAAGTTCAGTCTGAATGACCAGAGGAGGTTAACACACACACACACACACACACACACACCCTGTTCCTGTAATGTAGTACACTGTGTGCTATGTGTACTACCTTTAATGTAGTACACTGTGTGCTATATGTACTACCTTTAATGTAGTACACTGTGTGCTATATGTACTACCTTTAATGTAGTACACTGTGTACTATATGTACTACCTTTAATGTAGTACACTGTGTACTTTAGTACTATATGTACTACCTTTAATGTAGTACACTGTGTGCTACATGTACTACCTTTAATGTAGTACACTGTGTGCTATATGTACTACCTTTAATGTAGTACACTGTGTGCTACATGTACTACCTTTAATGTAGTACACTGTGTGCTATATGTACTACCTTTAATGTAATACACTGTTGTGTTCAGGCGCTCTGCAGAAGCTCGTTCCTCCCAGAATCCTTCTCTTTGGAAACTAAAGATGACTCATGAATGAAACACTTCCTGTTCTTGTGATCATATCTGAACTCTGAAATGTAACAACTTCAGCAGCTTCAACAAACAGGAAGTCACGACGTCGTCACATCAGCGAATATTTAGTAAAGACAGACGTCAAGGTTATTCTGAGATTATGATTCATGTTGAGGACGAAGGTCTTTATTCAGGACAGACATGTAGAGACGTCTTCACCACGTATACCAACATCTGGTCTACACCCTCTTCTCCTACTACTACTACTACTTATTCTTCTGATTCTTCTTCTACTTCTTCGGGTACTTCTCAAGTCTCTTAACTGCATCCCCGTTTCCCTCACTTGGGTCCTTTCCTTGCGTCTTAGTCCCTCCCACCAGGGATGCATGGAGGAAACCATGCGAGGAGAGAGGAAACGAGGAAATATGTTTTAGGAGACATGAGACGTCCTTTCTTCAGTTGCGTCACGTGAAGCGACGTCTGTTTCTGATGACGGTGCTGATGATCACAGCTGATCAGCTGTCAGTCGGCTTTAACAGCTGGAGAGACTTTAGATAAGTTAGTGTCTGTTCACATGATCACTGTACTTAATAACAGTAACTAATAACACTAATAACTAATAAAGACACACAGTAATCACCACTGTAGAGGTGTTTCTCTCTGTAGTCTGTTAACAAACTGTGTCCTGTGTTCTGTTTATAAGCACAGGATCCATTTCTACCAGCGGAATGCGATCGTCTTATTTATGAATTATTTGCGTCTGTACGTTTTGAAATTGTGACTGTGGCGTCATTATTAAATAACCCAGAATATGATTATTGTTTCTCTTGAATGATAAAACTCATCAAACACTCAGGAATGATGTAAAAAGTGTTTCGTCTCTCCAGCTCTCTCTGACTTTAATTGTATTCATAATAAAGTTATTGAGGGAAACATCAGATCATGAAAACACAAATCTTTCTAATAAATGTAGAAAGTTGTTTGTGGTCCTTTTGTTGTTCAGACTACAATGAACATTTATTTAAACCAGATGTTGAATCAGAAACCTAATCAAATATAAACTAGAGTTTATTCTGTGATCTGCCTTCACTCTGGTGTTAAACTCAGTCAGTCAGTCCGATCGGCTGCAGGGTCCAATCACATGACTGATGAACAATGAGGGGGCGTGTCGGCCGTTAAAAGACTTCCTGGAAGTCTGTTCTCGTGGTTCCTCGCTCATGGCTCCTCCGAGACCCCTCCTCTCTCCTCTCTCCTCGCTCCTCAGAGCAGAAATAAGAGCTTTGGGACGGCCGTCAATATGGCGGTGCAGAACAACTTCCGGTTCAAGCGAGGAAATGACAATTAAGAGACTTGAGATGTACCCCCTGAACCCTCAGACCCTGAACCCTCAGGGACTCACTGACATCAATTGGTGAGTGGGTGAGTGTGAGAGACTGTGAGGGCTTCAAAGGTGTAAATATGAACAGGACGGCACTTTGCTGCAACATATCACGTTACTATGAAAACAACAATAAATATGATGTGTAACTGTGTGTATTTATTTTATACTTTGTCTTCAGACTTTTTCCTCACAAGATGAGAAGTCATTTCATATAATATATTTACTCGTTTTTGTTAAAACGGCTTCAATGACAAAATCAAATATTTGATGAATAAATAAATATCTTTCATGTTTTAATGTTCCATCTTTAAACCTCAATGTTTCTCAGTAAAGTTAATAAGACAGGCTGAACACACGCGAGCCGTCTTCTTTTACGTCTCCATGCGTCCACTGGTTACCCCGTGTTTAACGTCACGTTCTTCTGCTTCTCCTCCTACTTCTTCTTCTTGTCTTTCTTCTACTTCTTCTTGTCTTTCTTCTACTTCTTCTCTTCCTACTTCTTCTTCTTGTCTTTCTTCTACTTCTTCTCCTCCTACTTCTTCTTGTCTTTCTTCCACTTCTTCTTGTCTTTCTTCTACTTATTCTCCTCCTACTTCTTCTTCTTGTCTTTCTTCTACTTATTCTCCTCCTACTTCTTCTTGTCTTTCTTCCACTTCTTCTTGTCTTTCTTCTACTTATTCTCCTCCTACTTCTTCTTGTCTTTCTTCTACTTCTTCTCCTCCAACTTCTTCTTGTCTTTCTTCTACTTCTTCTCCTCTTACTTCTTCTTCTTGTCTTTCTTCTACTTCTTCTCCTACTTCTTCTTGTCTTTCTTCTACTTCTTCTCCTCCTACTTCTTCTTCTTGTCTTTCTTCTACTTCTTCTCCTCCTACTTCTTCTTGTCTTTCTTCTATTTCTTCTCCTCCTACTTCTTCTTGTCTTTCTTCTACTTCTTCTCGTCCTACTTCTTCTTGTCTTTCTTCTATTTCTTCTCCTCCTACTTCTTCTTCTTGTCTTTCTTCTACTTCTTCTCCTCCTACTTCTTCTTGTCTTTCTTCTACTTCTTCTCGTCCTACTTCTTCTTGTCTTTCTTCTACTTCTTCTCCTCCTACTTCTTCTTGTCTTTCTTCTACTTCTTCTCGTCCTACTTCTTCTTCTTGTCTTTCTTCTACTTCTTCTTGTCTTCTACTTCTTCTTCTTCTTCTTGTATTAGTGTAACATCAGCTCCTCCTGCTGGTTCCTCGTCTCCAGAGACAGAAATGTTTCCTGACGGTTGTGTGTGAATGAGGTTGAAGACATAATCGAAACTTTTTTGGTACCTGTTGATGGTAACGTTTCTCTCTGGTTCTGGTCCAGTTGGCCGGTATGAAGAGCTGGATCGACCTGAGGAACGAGATCTTGTTCCTGACCCAGAACGCCACGTCGTCCCCCAGCACCATGTACCAGGCGGTCTCCAGGATCGTGTGTGGTCATCCTGAGGGAGGAGGTCTGCAGATCAAGTCTCTCAACTGGTACGAGGACAGCAACTACAAGGCTCTGTTTGGGAACCAGAACAGCAGCGAGGACGAGACGACGTCTCTGTACGACAACTCGTCCAGTGAGTCCTCCGGGTTATGTTTTTTATATATATATATACAGTATATGTACATACATATATTTATATATACTGTGTGTTTTCCAGCTCCGTTTTGTAACAGTCTGGTGAAGAACATGGATTCTAACCCGATGTCCCGGATGATCTGGACGGCCCTGAAGCCTCTTCTGATGGGGAAGATCCTCTACACCCCCCACACCCCCGCCACCCAGAGGGTCATCCACGAGGTATGACAACACTTCCTGTCTCCTCACCTCCTGCAGGTGGAGCGGTGTTTTTAACTGTCTGCACTGTGTTCAGGTAAACCGGACCTTCCAGGAGCTCGGTGTGTTCAGGGACCTGGGCGGAATGTGGGAGGAGATGAGACCCAAAGTCTGGAACTTCATGGAGAACGGAGAGCAGATGGACGTGATCAGGGTAAACAGGCTCCGCCCCCACCTCACCTGTTATTCTTTTATTTATTTATTCTCTATTCTTCTTTATTATATATATATATATAATATGATATATTAAAGTCTGATCTGTCGTTCAGACTCTGCTGAAGAACAACTCCACCTCCAGATTCCTCCGAGCTCAGCTGACCCACACCGACTGGACCATGGACGACGTCTCCAACTTCCTGTCCAAGCAGGAAGCCCAGACGCCCGGCGGCGCCCTTACCTGGAGAGAAGTGTTCAACGAGACCGACCAGGCCATCATGAGTATCTCCCGCTTTATGGAGGTCAGTGGTGACGGCTTCAGACTACCTGCAGCTAAACACACGGTCAGGTTTGGGTTTGTTTTGGACTGGTGAAGACACACACCTCACAGCTCCCTGACATTGTGGGGACTGTGGTACTTTTCTACATTGTGCGTACTTCCCTAAATGGTGTGTACTTTACCACGCTGTGCGTACTTTACCACGCGGTGCGTACTTCACCACGCGGTGCGTACTTCACCACGCTGTGCGTACGTCACTACGTTGTGCCTACTTCACTACGTTGTGCGTACTTCACTACGTTGTGCGTATTTTACTACGTTGTGCGTACTTCCCTACGTTATGCGTACTTTACTACGTTGTGCGTATTTCACTACGTTGTGCGTACATTACTACGTTGTGCGTACTTCACTACGTTGTGTGTACTTCCCTACGTTGTGCGTACTTCCCTACGTTGTGCGTACTTTACTACATTGTGCGTGTGTGTGTATGTGTGTGTGCGCTAGTGTGTGAACCTGGACAAACTGGAGCCGGTCTCCAGCGAGGAGGGACTGGTCAACCAGTCCATGGTGCTGCTGGAGGACAGGAAGTTCTGGGCTGGGATTGTGTTCCCGGACATCGATCCAAATGCAACTGAGCTGCCGGCTAAACTCAACTACAAGATCCGCATGGACATCGACAACGTGGAGAGGACCAATAAGATCAAAGACGCGTAAGACACACACACACACACAGATGAAAGTGACTCCAACATAAACAACCCAGAGATGCCTGAGGACGATGTTCTTCATGTCTGTCCTCCTCCTCATCAGGTACTGGGACCCGGGTCCTCGTGCAGACCCCTTTGAGGACATGCGGTACATCTGGGGCGGGTTCTCATACCTGCAGGACGTTATTGAGCAAGGCATCATCAGAGCAGTGACGGGCACCAAGGAGAAGACGGGCGTCTACATCCAGCAGATGCCATATCCGTGCTACGTGGACGACATGTAAGAACTGTCCTCCATGTCCAACCCCTCCATGTCCTAACCTATCCTCCATGTCCTAACCCGTCCCCCATGTCCTAACCTGTCCATGTCCTAACCCGTCCTCCATGTCCTAACCCGTCCTCCATGTCCTAACCTGTCCATGTCCTAACCCGTCCTCCATGTCCTAACCCGTCCTCCATGTCCTAACCCATCCTCCATGTCCTCCATGTCCTAACCCGTCCTCCATTTCCTAAACCATCCTCCATGTCCTAACCCATCCTTCATGTCCTCCATGTCCTAACCCATCCCCTTCGTCCCTCCCGTCCAGCTTCCTGCGGGTGATGAGCCGCTCCATGCCTCTCTTCATGACTCTGGCATGGATGTACTCGGTGGCGATCATCCTGAAGAGCGTCGTGTACGAGAAGGAGGCTCGTCTGAAGGAGACCATGAGGATCATGGGACTGAACAACGGCATCTTGTGGTTCAGCTGGTTCATCAGCAGCCTGATTCCTCTGCTGGTCAGCGCCGGCCTGCTGGTGCTGCTGCTGAAGGTCAGCCTGGATCTACTTTATTATTCTTTATAGATTTATTTAGTTCATGTTATCTGAGCAACAAAACCTCCGATACACAAGAAATCATATGATTTATACTTTAATTGCTTACATATAATCTATCAGCCGTCTGCTGATCGGTGGCTCCTTGTTTTTAAATCCCGTCTTAAATACATTTTATTCTTCGTTCTCATGGCTTTGCTTTTATGATTTTATGTTATCGTTATGTTGTTTTTATGTCTTTGGTTGCCTGTTTTTCAATACGTTTGGACTGGAGTTGATTAGCCATCTACTAATTTGATAATAGATTAATTCTTCAAGTCATTGTTTAACTTAACAGCGTCATCAACAGGTTTAATTTGTCTGGCTTGATCTACAGATATAATTGTGTATCATCTGCGTAATATTGTGTAAAGGAAGCATAAGGTGGATGGAATGGGTCCCTACAGAACCTTGTGGGGCTCCGTAGCTAACGTTGGTGTGAATGAAGGATTCATTTAACTCAACTTTAACTAAGCTACTTGTGATGATTTGTTCATTCTGATGTGAAATCAGAAGTCAGAAATCAGAGTCTGATGTGATAATAAATCTTATGAATCTACACATGTTGAACAGTTCATCACATGAGTCTGGTTTGTGTTAATGATCCGATGGTCTTTGCTCTGAACAGAAGGGGAACCTGCTGCCCTACAGCGACCCCGCCGTGGTCTTCCTCTTCCTGGGGTCCTTCGCCGTGGTGACCATCATGCAGTGCTTCCTCCTCAGCACGGCGTTTGCCCGTGCTAACCTGGCCGCCGCCTGCGGAGGAATCATCTATTTCACCCTCTACCTGCCCTACGTGCTCTGCGTGGCCTGGCAGGACTACATCGGCTTTGGAGCCAAAGTCTTCGCCGTAAGAAATCCTTTGTTTGTTGTCGTGACGCTGTGTTGTTATTGGACGGGAGTGAGTCACATGTCTCCCCCCCCCCCCCCCCTCAGAGCCTCCTGTCCCCCGTGGCGTTCGGGTTCGGCTGCGAGTACTTCGCCCTATTCGAGGAGCAAGGAGTTGGCATCCAGTGGAAGAACCTGGTGTCCAGTCCTCTGGAGGAGGACGACTTCAGCCTCCGCACCGCCATCATCCTCATGTACGTCGACTCCTTCCTGTACGGAGTACTCACCTGGTACATCGAGGCCGTGTTTCCAGGTGAGAGAAGTGAAACGTGGTCAACAGACGCCAAAGAGTTCAGGCTTAAGACTTAGAAACTTGTTACCAAATCCATGATGATCTTAACTTTAACATCCTTCCATAGTTTTAATCATTTCCTAAACTGACTCTGGTCAGTAGGTGGAACAAGAAAGTTTCTCTTTTCTTATTGGAAGTAATAAGGATAATAAATATGTATTCTGATCATTAATAAGGTTTATTTGTCTCAGGTCAGTATGGGATCCCTCGACCCTGGTACTTCCCCTTCACTAAGGGCTACTGGTTTGGAGAGAAAGATGGGAAGTCCAACAAAGTCCCGCTGAGCCGGAAGGAAAACCCAGAAGGTGAGGCTGCAGTAACTCTGAGTAACCACACAGTTGCAATATAGCTGCATCTGTAACCTCCTATAAGACTTTTATTCTGAAAGAGACTTCCTGGACAGAGCAGTGATGTGTGTGTGTTTTTTCTAGCTGTGTGTATAGAGGAGGAGCCGGCTCACCTGGAGCCAGGAGTCTACATCGAGAACCTGGTGAAGGTCTACCGTCACGGGAAGAAGCTGGCAGTGGACGGACTGACGCTCGGCTTCTACGAGGGACAAATCACCTCATTCCTGGGACACAATGGAGCTGGGAAAACCACCACCATGTGAGTAGAGGACCACATCAACCAGGACAGGATCAGGGACAGGATCGGGGATCAGGATCGGGGACAGGATCGGGTACAGGGACGGGTACAGGGACAGGGACAGGGACATATACTTTTACATGTGAAGATGCAGGCAGAAGTACAGGAACAGATCTAGTATGTCCATCTAAATCATCTGGTCCCTGCAGGTCCATCCTGACCGGTCTGTTCCCTCCAACCTCCGGTACCGCCTACATCCTGGGCAGAGACATCCGGACTGAGCTGAGTGCCATCAGACAGAGTCTGGGAGTCTGTCCTCAACATAATGTCCTCTTCAGCATGTGAGTCCTTAGACATGATGCAGGTCTGTTCATCCACGTCAGGGTTGGAGACGTCCCTTTGTTTAATGACGGTGTTTGCGTGCTGTGGCGCCCCCTGCAGGCTGACGGTGGAGGAGCACATCTGGTTCTACGGCCGGCTCAAAGGCCTGTCAGAGCAGCAGATGAAGGGTGAGATTGAGCAGATCCTGCAAGACACAGGGCTGCCACACAAACGTAACTCCAGGGCCAGTACGCTGTCCGGCGGCATGCAAAGGAAGCTGTCTGTGGCACTGGCCTTCGTCGGTGGGTCGAAGGTTGTGATCCTGGACGAGCCCACGGCCGGTGTTGACCCTTTCGCCCGCAGAGGGATCTGGGATCTGCTGCTAAAGTACCGACAGGGTGAGTGGTCCTAATAGGACGGTGCTGGTTATTTTAACTAGCTAGACTGTGATTTAACTTCCTGTCTCCCGTCAGGTCGGACCATCATCCTGTCCACGCACCACATGGACGAGGCCGATATCCTGGGCGACCGGATCGCCATCATCTCCCACGGGAAGCTGTGCTGCGTGGGCTCGTCTCTGTACCTGAAGAACCAGCTGGGGACGGGCTATTACCTGACGCTGGTGAAGAAGGAACCAGAGCCGTCGCTGAGCTCCTGCAGGAACTCCTCCAGCACCGTGTCCTTCACCAAGAAGGTCTCCGCCGCAGTTACACTACTCACTGTGTGCCTCAGCGTCTTAGTGTCTCAGTGTACAGTATACAGTGTCTTAGTGTCTCACTGTCTCGTGTGTCTCATTGTATTAGTGTCTCAGTGTACAGTGTGTCTCATTGTATTAGTGTCTCACTGTACAGTGTGTCTCAGTGGCTTAGTGTCTCACTGTAAGCGTGTCTCAGTGACAGAAGAAACCGGTTTATCTAAAAATGTTTGAGTCTCCAGTCAGGCTAGATGCTCTGTGAGGTTTTCAGCAGTACTTTGCTCTCTCTGTGTAGTATTTTACCTGTGTTTTTACTGTGTAGTACCAGTGCTTATGATTGTGTACTTTGTGTTTCAGGAGGAGTACTTATTGTGTACTTTGTGTTTCAGGAGGAGGAGTGTGCCTCGGTCAGCAGCAGTGACGCCGGACTCGGCAGCGAACATGAAAGTGAGGCCGCTACCATCGGTGAGCTCTCTGTTCCTGCAGAGCGTTTGATTCATTCACCTTCAGGTGGATCTGATCTGTGTCTCATGTCCTTAGAAAACGGGCCGGCGGCGTCCATTTGCAACGTCCCCTTCGTGCCCCCCGATGTGTCCCTGGTCTCGGGTCTGATCCTGTGTCACGTCCCCGCCGCCCGCCTGGTGGAGGACCTTGGCCACGAGCTGACCTACGTCCTGCCCTACAGCGCCGCCAAGGACGGGGCCTTCGTGGAGCTCTTCAAAGACCTGGACCTCAAGCTGACCGACCTCGGTATCTCCAGCTACGGAGTGTCCGACACCACGCTGGAGGAGGTGACGTTTGTTATACTATAAGAATTATAAATATTCATTAATAATACTAAAATATTAAAGTGTGAATACAACAAACAGACAAACTTCTCTCCGTCATCTGACTTTGGTCCAAGTCCACATGATTGGAAAATATCATTGCACATATATATTAGTGCTGGGCAAGTTAACGCGTTATTATCGCGTTAACGCATTCATTCATTAACGCCGACAATTATTTAAACGCAGTTTTTTTTTTAATTATTAAGCGGACATTTTTAACACAAGAACCGGGCAGCGAGCGGTGAACACGCCCGGACACGCCCGGACAATATCAAAATAAATACATATTGTTGTGTTTTTAAATGAACATATAAGCACGAGAGAACAAACTGCTCTTAACTCAACTCTTCATTAGCATAACTTCCTCATGCACGTGACTGCCACGGTACAGACTACAGATTCCATGCTTCACCTACATACCACACATATTACGGTAATCAGCGTTGCATATGTGTCTGACCAAAATACCAAAATACCCAAAAAATAAATGATTCATTTAAATTATTGTTTTAGAGTTTTTAAAGTGTTTTGTTTGTAATATGTATAATAAGCATCATTTAGTTATCACTACTGAGAATTTAACAAACATAAAAACATGACGAAGATAGGTTTGCAGTTTTCAAGAAGTATATTTAAATATCATCTCTTACACACATGAAGATAAAGTTGTGAACACCGGCTGAATATCTATGATCAGAATCATTATAACTGTGTTATAACTGCTGCTGTGTAAAGGGAATACTGCTGCTAACAACAACCTGATGTGTTTAAAGTGTTTACAAACCAAATGTTATTGACCTTTAGTTCATATAGCAGCACTTTAAAATAAAAGTGCACAATACACTACTTTTGAATTCATTATTGAACTTTGCCATAACAATGAGATTAATCGTGATTATAAATTTGAATCGTTGCCCAACACTAATATATATATATATATATATAAATGTGTGTTTTTTGACTTGTAGATTTTCCTGAAAGTGGCTGAAGATAACGGAGTCGACACTGAAGTGCCCTCAGGTGAGGAGTGACCTCTGACCTCAATGTCATAATAAGAGTCTGAAATCCAGTCAACCCATACTGAAACATTTAACTACATCTACTACACACTACTGTGTGTGTGTGTGTGTGTGTTAAGATGGTACACTTCCTGTCCGGAGGCGGAGGAGGACTCACGCCTTCGGTGGAGGAGACCATCAGAGCTGTCTGAGACCTTTAACAGAGGACGACTGCAACGAGTCTGACGGAGATCCAGGTACACGATATGTTGTATTTATGTTGTATTTATGTTGTAATTATGTTGTCTGTCACATGAACTTCGGCTTCTTCTGTCTGAGACCTCCAGAGTGCTTTTACACAACTTAAACATGAGAGAACAAGCTAATGTTAGCATTCTGGTCAGTGCTAGCATTAGCACAGCTGTGGTCCAGGCTACGATGTTTCATTAAAATCTATTTCAAACTAACACTGAATTCCTCCTGGGTTAGAAACCAACGTTAGAATAACCGAATCATTACATCATCATGGAACATGATCACATACTCACTCATGTGACCTGTGTGACCTCATGTGACCTCTCAGAGTGCCGGGAGACGGACTGGTTGAACTGTACCGACGGTAAAGGGTCGTATGAGGTGAAAGGTTGGAGTCTGAAGAGGCAGCAGTTTGTAGCTCTGATGTGGAAACGATTTCTGTTTGCTCGACGCTCCAGGAAGGGCTTCTTCGCTCAGGTACGATGACCGTTAATATATATATATATATATATATAATATAACTTATATTTATATATAGAGAGAGAATTAGATAGTTAGAAATGTGTATATGTAATTTAATATATGTTTCCTGTAATTGTTGACAGATTTGTTCACTTTTCAAAGTTCTATTTTTATTGCAGATTGTTCTTCCTGCTGTGTTCGTGTGCATCGCTCTGGTCTTCAGTCTAATCGTACCTCCTTTTGGAAAATATCCCAGTCTGGAGCTGCAGCCCTGGATGTATGAAGACCAGGTCACCTTCATCAGGTACACAACTGTCCCACACTGTACTAAACTGTCCCACACTGTACTAAACTATCCTACACTGTACTAAACTGTCCCACACTATACTAAACTATCCCACACTGTACTAAACTGTTCCACATTGTACTAAACTGTCCTACATTGTACACAACTGTTCCACACTGCACAAAACTGTCCCACACTCTACTGTCCCACACTGTACTAAATTGTCCCACACTGTACTAAACTGTCCCACACGGTACTAAACTATCCCACACTGCACAAAACTGTTCCACACTGTACTAAACTGTCCCACACTGTACTAAACTGTCCTACACTGTACTAAACTGTCCCACACTGTACTAAACTGTTCCACATTGTACTAAACTGTCCTACATTATACACAACTGTCCCACACTGCACTAAACTGTACTAAACTATCCCCCACTGTTCTAAACTGTCCCACACTGCGCGAAACTGTCCCACACTGTACTAAACTGTCCCACACTGTACTAAACTATCCCTCACTGTTCTAAACTGTCCCACACTGTACTAAACTATCCCACACTGTACTAAACTGTCCTACATTGTACACAACTGCCCTACACTGTACTAAACTGTCCCACACTGCACAAAACTGTCCCACACTGTGCTAAACTATCCCACACTGTACGAAACTGTCCCACACTGTACTAAACTATCCCCCACTGCACAAAACTGTCCCACATTGTACTAAACTATCCCGCACTGCACGAAACTGTCCCACACTGTACTAAACTATCCCACACTGTACTAAACTGTTCCACATTGTACTAAACTGCCCTACACTGCACTAAACTGTCAAACACTGCACAAAACTGTCCCACACTGCACGAAACTGTCCCACACTGTACTAAACTATCCCTCACTGTTCTAAACTGTCCCACACTGTACTAAACTATCCCTCACTGTTCTAAACTATCCCACACTGAACTAAACTGTTCCACACTGTACTAAACTGTCCTACATTGTACACAACTGCCCTACACTGCACTAAACTGTCCCACACTGTACTAAACTATCCCCCACTGCACAAAACTGTCCCACACTGTACTAAACTGTTCCACACTGTACTAAACTGTCCTACATTGTACTAAACTGTCCCACACTGTACTAAACTGTCCTACATTGTACACAACTGCCTTACACTGCACTAAACTGTCCCACACTGCACAAAACTGTCCCACACTCTACTGTCCCACACTGTACTAAATTGTCCCACACTTTACTAAACTGCCCTACACTGCACTAAACTGTTCCACACTGCACAAAACTGTCCCACACTGTACTAAACTGTCCCACACTGCACGAAACTGTTCAACACTGTACTAAACTGTCCTACATTGTACACAACTGCCCTACACTGCACTAAACTGTCCCACACTGCACTAAACTGTCCCACACTGTACTAAACTGTCCCACACTGCACAAAACTGTCCCACAATGTACTAAACTATCCCACACTGTACTAACCTGTCCCACAATGTACTAAACTATCCCACACTGTACTAAACTGTCCTACAATGTACTAAACTATCCCACACTGTACTAAACTGTCCTACACTACTAAACTATCCCACACTGTACTAAACTGTCCTACACTGTACTAAACTGTCCCACACTGCACTAAACTATCCCACACTGCATAAACTATCCCACACTGTACTAAACTGTCCTACACTGTCCCACACTGCACTGAACTGTCCCACACTGCACTTAACTGTCCTACATTTTACACAACTGTCCTAAACTATCCCCCACTGTTCTAATGTCCCACACTGCAAGAAACTATCCCACACTGTGCTAAACTATCCCACACTGCACGAAACTGTCCTACACTGTACTAAACTGTTCCACATTATACTAAACTGTCCTACATTGTACACAACTGTCCCACACTGCACAAAACTGTCCCACACTGTACTAAACTATCCCACACTGTACTAAACTGTCCTACACTGTACTAAACTGTCCCACACTATACTAAACTATCCCACATTGTACTAAACTGCCCTACACTGCACTAAACTGTGACACACTGCACAAATCTGTCACACATTGTACTAAACTGTCCCACACTGTACTAAACTGTCCTACACTGTACACAACTGTCCCACACTGCACTAAACTGTCCCACACTGTACTAAACTCTCCTACACTGTACACAACTGTCCCACTTTTACTAAACTGTCCCACACTGTACTAAACTGTCCCACACTGTACTAAACTGTCCTACATTGTACACAACTGCATTGCACTAAACTATCCCCCACTGCACTAAACTGTCCCACACTGCACAAAACTGTCCCACACTGTACTAAACTGTCCTACATTGTACACAACTTCCCTACACTGCACTAAACTGTACTAAACTATCCCACACTGTACTAAACTACCCCTCACTGTTCTAAACTGTCCCACAGTGTACTAAACTGTTCCACACTGTACTAAACTGTCCTACATTGTACTACACTGCACTAAACTATCCCCCACTGCACAAAACTGTCCCACACTGTACTAAACTGTCCCACACTGTACTAAACTGTCCTACATTGTACACAACTGCCTTACACTGCACTAAACTGTCCCACACTGCACAAAACTGTTCCACATTGTACTAAACTGCCCTACACTGCACTAAACTATCCCACACTGCACTAAACTGTCCCACACTGTACTGTCCCACACTGCACTAAACTGTCCCACACTGTACTAAACTGTCCCACACTGTACTAAACTGTCCTACATTGTACACAACTGCATTGCACTAAACTATCCCCCACTGCACTAAACTGTCCCACACTGCACAAAACTGTCCCACACTGTACTAAACTGTCCTACATTGTACACAACTTCCCTACACTGCACTAAACTGTACTAAACTATCCCACACTGTACTAAACTACCCCTCACTGTTCTAAACTGTCCCACAGTGTACTAAACTGTTCCACACTGTACTAAACTGTCCTACATTGTACTACACTGCACTAAACTATCCCCCACTGCACAAAACTGTCCCACACTGTACTAAACTGTCCCACACTGTACTAAACTGTCCTACATTGTACACAACTGCCTTACACTGCACTAAACTGTCCCACACTGCACAAAACTGTTCCACATTGTACTAAACTGCCCTACACTGCACTAAACTATCCCACACTGCACTAAACTGTCCCACACTGTACTGTCCCACACTGTACTAAATTGTCCCACACTGTACTAAATTGTCCCACACTTTACTAAACTGCCCTACACTGCACTAAACTGTTCCACACTGCACAAAACTGTCCCACACTGTACTAAACTGTCCCACAATGTACTAAACTATCCCACACTGTACTAAAACTGTCCTACACTGTACTAAACTATCCCCCACTGTTCTAAACTGACCCACACTGTACTAAATTGTCCCACACTTTACTAAACTGCCCTGCACTGCACTAAACTGTTCCACACTGCACAAAACTGTCCCACACTGTACTAAACTGTTCCACACTGTACTAAACTGTCCTACATTGTACACAACTGCCCTACACTGCACTAAACTGTACTAAACTATCCCCCACTGTTCTAAACTGTCCCACACTGTACTAAACTGTTCCACACTGTACTAAACTGTCCCACACTGTACTATACTGTACTAAACTATCCCCCACTGCACAAAACTGTCCCACACTGTACTAAACTGTTCCACACTGTACTAAACTGTCCTACATTGTACTAAACTGTCCCACACTGTACTAAACTGTCCTACATTGTACACAACTGCCTTACACTGCACTAAACTGTCCCACATTGTACTAAACTGCCCTACACTGCACTAAACTGTACTAAACTATCCCCCACTGTTCTAAACTGTCCCACACTGTACTAAACTATCCCACACTGCACGAAACTGTTCCACACTGTACTAAACTGTCCCACACTGTACTAAACTATCCCTCACTGTTCTAAACTGTCCCACACTGTACTAAACTATCCCACACTGTACTAAACTGTCCTACACTGTACTAAATTGTCCCACACTGTA
Source organism: Anarhichas minor (assembly GCF_050575085.1). Lineage (NCBI taxonomy): Eukaryota > Metazoa > Chordata > Actinopteri > Perciformes > Anarhichadidae > Anarhichas > Anarhichas minor. The sequence goes on along the minus strand of NW_027466477.1, from coordinate 5,257,947 downwards.
CTAAACTATCCCACACTGTACTAAACTGTCCTACATTGTACACAACTGCCCTACACTGCACTAAACTGTACTAAACTATCCCCCACTGTTCTAAACTGTCCCACACTGCACGAAACTATCCCACACTGCATAAACGATCCCACACTGTACTAAACTGTCCCACACTGCACTTAACTGTCCTACATTTTACACAACTGTCCCAAACTGTACTAAACTGTCCCACACTGTACTAAACTATCCCACACTGTACTGAACTGTTCCACACTGTACTAAATTGTCCTACATTGTACACAACTGCCTTACACTGCACTAAACTGTCCCACACTGTGCTAAACTATCCCACACTGCACGAAACTGTTCCACACTGTACTAAACTGTCCTACACTGTACTAAACTGTTCCACATTGTACTAAACTGTCCTACATTGTACACAACTGTCCCACACTGCACAAAACTGTCCCACACTGTACTAAACTGTCCCACACTGTACGCACTAAACTATCCCCCACTGTTCTAAACTGTCCCACACTGTACTAAACTATCCCTCACTGTTCTAAACTGTCCCAAACTGTACTAAACTGTCCTACATTGTACACAACTGCCCTACACTGCACTAAACTGTCCCACACTGCACTAAACTGTCCCACAATGTACTAAACTATCCCACACTGTACTAAACTGTCCTACACTACTAAACTATCCCACACTGTTCTAAACTGTCCCACACTGCACTAAACTATCCCACACTGCATAAACTATCCCACACTGTACTAAACTGTCCCACACTGCACTAAACTATCCCACACTGCATAAACTATCCCACACTGTACTAAACTGTCCTACACTGTACTAAACTGTCCCACACTGCACTGAACTGTCCCACACTGCACTTAACTGTCCTACATTTTACACAACTGTCCTAAACTATCCCCCACTGTTCTAATGTCCCACACTGCAAGAAACTATCCCACACTGTATAAACTATCCCACACTGTACTAAACTGTCCCACACTGCACTTAACTGTCCCACACTGTGCTAAACTATCCCACACTGCACGAAACTGTCCTACACTGTACTAAACTGTTCCACATTGTACTAAACTGTCCTACATTGTACACAACTGTCCCACACTGCACAAAACTGTCCCACACTGTACTAAACTATCCCACACTGTACTAAACTGTCCTACACTGTACTAAACTGTCCCACACTATACTAAACTATCCCACACTGTACTAAACTGTCCTACATTGTACACAACTGCCTTACACTGCACTAAACTGTCCCACACTGCACAAAACTGTTCCACATTGTACTAAACTGCCCTACACTGCACTAAACTATCCCACACTGCACTAAACTGTCCCACACTGTACTGTCCCACACTGTACTAAATTGTCCCACACTGTACTAAATTGTCCCACACTTTACTAAACTGCCCTACACTGCACTAAACTGTTCCACACTGCACAAAACTGTCCCACACTGTACTAAACTGTCCCACAATGTACTAAACTATCCCACACTGTACTAAACTGTCCTACACTGTACTAAACTGTCCCACACTGCACTAAACTATCCCACACTGCATAAACTATCCCACACTGTACTAAACTGTCCTACACTGTCCCACACTGCACTGAACTGTCCCACACTGCACTTAACTGTCCTACATTTTACACAACTGTCCTAAACTATCCCCCACTGTTCTAATGTCCCACACTGCAAGAAACTATCCCACACTGTGCTAAACTATCCCACACTGCACGAAACTGTCCTACACTGTACTAAACTGTTCCACATTATACTAAACTGTCCTACATTGTACACAACTGTCCCACACTGCACAAAACTGTCCCACACTGTACTAAACTATCCCACACTGTACTAAACTGTCCTACACTGTACTAAACTGTCCCACACTATACTAAACTATCCCACATTGTACTAAACTGCCCTACACTGCACTAAACTGTGACACACTGCACAAATCTGTCACACATTGTACTAAACTGTCCCACACTGTACTAAACTGTCCTACACTGTACACAACTGTCCCACACTGCACTAAACTGTCCCACACTGTACTAAACTCTCCTACACTGTACACAACTGTCCCACTTTTACTAAACTGTCCCACACTGTACTAAACTGTCCCACACTGTACTAAACTGTCCTACATTGTACACAACTGCATTGCACTAAACTATCCCCCACTGCACTAAACTGTCCCACACTGCACAAAACTGTCCCACACTGTACTAAACTGTCCTACATTGTACACAACTTCCCTACACTGCACTAAACTGTACTAAACTATCCCACACTGTACTAAACTACCCCTCACTGTTCTAAACTGTCCCACAGTGTACTAAACTGTTCCACACTGTACTAAACTGTCCTACATTGTACTACACTGCACTAAACTATCCCCCACTGCACAAAACTGTCCCACACTGTACTAAACTGTCCCACACTGTACTAAACTGTCCTACATTGTACACAACTGCCTTACACTGCACAAAACTGTTCCACATTGTACTAAACTGCCCTACACTGCACTAAACTATCCCACACTGCACTAAACTGTCCCACACTGTACTGTCCCACACTGTACTAAATTGTCCCACACTGTAGTAAATTGTCCCACACTTTACTAAACTGCCCTACACTGCACTAAACTGTTCCACACTGCACAAAACTGTCCCACACTGTACTAAACTGTCCCACAATGTACTAAACTATCCCACACTGTACTAAAACTGTCCTACACTGTACTAAACTATCCCCCACTGTTCTAAACTGACCCACACTGTACTAAACTGTTCCACACTGTACTAAACTGTCCTACATTGTACACAACTGCCCTACACTGCACTAAACTATCCCCCACTGTTCTAAACTGTCCCACACTGTACTAAACTGTTCCACACTGTACTAAACTGTCCCACACTGTACTATACTGTACTAAACTATCCCCCACTGCACAAAACTGTCCCACACTGTACTAAACTGTTCCACACTGTACTAAACTGTCCTACATTGTACTAAACTGTCCCACACTGTACTAAACTGTCCTACATTGTACACAACTGCCTTACACTGCACTAAACTGTCCCACATTGTACTAAACTGCCCTACACTGCACTAAACTGTACTAAACTATCCCCCACTGTTCTAAACTGTCCCACACTGCACGAAACTATCCCACACTGCATAAACGATCCCACACTGTACTAAACTGTCCCACACTGCACTTAACTGTCCTACATTTTACACAACTGTCCCAAACTGTACTAAACTATCCCACACTGTACTAAACTATCCCACACTGTACTGAACTGTTCCACACTGTACTAAATTGTCCTACATTGTACACAACTGCCTTACACTGCACTAAACTGTCCCACACTGTGCTAAACTATCCCACACTGCACGAAACTGTTCCACACTGTACTAAACTGTCCTACACTGTACTAAACTGTTCCACATTGTACTAAACTGTCCTACATTGTACACAACTGTCCCACACTGCACAAAACTGTCCCACACTGTACTAAACTATCCCACACTGCACTAAACTGTCCCACACTCTACGCACTAAACTATCCCCCACTGTTCTAAACTGTCCCACACTGTACTAAACTATCCCTCACTGTTCTAAACTGTCCCAAACTGTACTAAACTGTTCCACACTGTACTAAACTGTTCCACATTGTACTAAACGGTCCCACACTGCACAAAACTGTCCCACACTATACTAAACTATCCCACACTGCACTAAACTGTTCCACACTGTACTAAACTGTCCCACACTGTACTAAACTGTCCTACACTTTACTAAACTATCCCACGCTGTTCTAAACTGTCCCACACTGTGCTAAACTATCCCACACTGTACTAAACTGTTCCACACTGTACTAAACTGTCCTACATTGTACACAACTGCCTTACACTGCACTAAACTGTCCCACACTGCACTAAACTGTCCCACACTGTACTAAACTATCCCACACTGTATTAAACTGTCCTACACTGTACTAAACTGTCCCACACTATACTAAACTATCCCACATTGTACTAAACTGCCCTACACTGCACTAAACTGTGACACACTGCACAAATCTGTCACACATTGTACTAAACTGTCCCACAATGTACTAAAGTATCCCACACTGTACTAAACTGTCCTACACTGTACACAACTGTCCCACACTGCACTAAACTGTCCCACACTGTACTAAACTCTCCTACACTGTACACAACTGTCCCACTTTTACTAAACTGTCCCACACTGTACTAAACTGTCCCACACTGTACTAAACTGTCCTACATTGTACACAACTGCATTGCACTAAACTATCCCCCACTGCACAAAACTGTCCCACACTGTACTAAACTGTCCTACATTGTACACAACTTCCCTACACTGCACTAAACTGTACTAAACTATCCCACACTGTACTAAACTACCCCTCACTGTTCTAAACTGTCCCACAGTGTACTAAACTGTTCCACACTGTACTAAACTGTCCTACATTGTACTACACTGCACTAAACTGTCCCACACTGCACAAAACTGTCCCACACTGTACTAAACTGTACCACACTGTACTAAACTATCCCCCACTGCACAAAACTGTCCCACACTGTACTAAACTGTCCCACACTGTACTAAACTGTCCTACATTGTACACAACTGCCTTACACTGCACTAAACTGTCCCACACTGTGCTAAACTATCCCACACTGCACGAAACTGTTCCACACTGTACTAAACTGTCCTACACTGTACTAAACTGTTCCACATTGTACTAAACTGTCCTACATTGTACACAACTGTCCCACACTGCACAAAACTGTCCCACACTGTACTAAACTATCCCACACTGCACTAAACTGTCCCACACTGTACGCACTAAACTATCCCCCACTGTTCTAAACTGTCCCACACTGTACTAAACTATCCCTCACTGTTCTAAACTGTCCCAAACTGTACTAAACTGTTCCACACTGTACTAAACTGTTCCACATTGTACTAAACGGTCCCACACTGCACAAAACTGTCCCACACTATACTAAACTATCCCACACTGCACTAAACTGTTCCACACTGTACTAAACTGTCCCACACTGTACTAAACTGTCCTACACTTTACTAAACTATCCCACGCTGTACTAAACTGTTCCACATTGTACTAAACTGCCCTACACTGCACTAAACTGTCACACTGCATAAAACTGTCCCACACTCTACTGTCCCACACTGTACTAAATTGTCCTACATTGTGCACAACTGCCCTACACTGCACTAAACTGTACTAAACTATCCCCCACTGTTCTAAACTGTCCCACACTGTACTAAACTATCCCTCACTGTTCTAAACTGTCCCACACTGTGCTAAACTATCCCACACTGTACTAAACTGTTCCACACTGTACTAAACTGTCCTACATTGTACACAACTGCCTTACACTGCACTAAACTGTCCCACACTGCACTAAACTGTCCCACACTGTACTAAACTATCCCACACTGTACTAAACTGTCCTACACTGTACTAAACTATCCCACATTGTACTAAACTGCCCTACACTGCACTAAACTGTGACACACTGCACAAATCTGTCACACATTGTACTAAACTGTCCCACAATGTACTAAACTATCCCACACTGTACTAAACTGTCCTACACTGTACACAACTGTCCCACACTGCACTAAACTGTCCCACACTGTACTAAACTCTCCTACACTGTACACAACTGTCCCACTTTTACTAAACTGTCCCACACTGTACTAAACTGTCCCACACTGTACTAAACTGTCCTACATTGTACACAACTGCATTGCACTAAACTATCCCCCACTGCACAAAACTGTCCCACACTGTACTAAACTGTCCTACATTGTACACAACTTCCCTACACTGCACTAAACTGTACTAAACTATCCCACACTGTACTAAACTACCCCTCACTGTTCTAAACTGTCCCACAGTGTACTAAACTGTACCACACTGTACTAAACTATCCCCCACTGCACAAAACTGTCCTACATTGTACACAACTGCCTTACACTGCACTAAACTGTCCCACACTGCACAAAACTGTTCCACATTGTACTAAACTGCCCTACACTGCACTAAACTATCCCACACTGCACTAAACTGTCCCACACTGTACTGTCCCACACTGTACTAAATTGTCCCACACTGTACTAAATTGTCCCACACTTTACTAAACTGCCCTACACTGCACTAAACTGTTCCACACTGTACTAAACTGTTCCACATTGTACTAAACTGTCCTACATTGTACACAACTGTCCCACACTGCACAAAACTGTCCCACACTGTACTAAACTATCCCACACTGTACTAAACTGTCCTACATTGTACTAAACTGTCCCACACTGTACTAAACTATCCCACATTGTACTAAACTGCCCTACACTGCACTAAACTGTCACACACTGTACTAAACTGTCCCACAATGTACTAAACTATCCCACACTGTACTAAACTGTCCTACACTGTACTAAACTGTCCCACACTGTACTAAACTGTCCTACACTGTACACAACTGTCCCACACTGCACTAAACTGTCCCACACTGTACTAAACTCTCCTACACTGTACACAACTGTCCCACACTGTACTAAACTGTCCCACAATGTACTAAACTGTCCCACACTGCATTAAACTGTCCCACACTGTACTAAACTCTCCTACACTGTACACAACTGTCCCACACTGTACTAAACTGTCCCACAATGTACTAAACTGTCCTACATTGTACACAACTGCACTGCACTAAACTGTCCCACACTACTAAACTGTCCCACAATGTACTAAACTATCCCACACTTTGTTACACTGTACTAAACTGTCCCACACTGCACTGAACTATCCCACACTGCACTAAACTGTCCCACACTGCACTTAACTGTCCTACATTTTACACAACTGTCCCAAACTGTACTAAACTGTACTAAACTGTACACAACTGTCCCACACTGCACTAAACTGTCCTACACTGTACACAACTGTCCCACTTTACTAAACTATCCAAACTGCACTAAACTCTCCTACACTGTACACAACTGTCCCACACTGCACTAAACTGCCCCACACTGCAGTAAAATAGTTCTACTAACAGTAGAAACATACCTGTTACACACACACTCTGACAGACTGAGTTAAATGTTTGTGTGTGTCTTGTTTGTTGGCGTGTCAGTGATGACGCTCCCGGAGACGGCAACATGCAGAAGTTGTTAGGCGCTCTGCTGGACGCTCCGGGCTTCGGGACTCGCTGCATGGATGGACATCCCATCCCGTAAGAAAACATATACAAACAGCATACTACCTAAATATACAGTATATTTATATATAGAGTGTATATAAAATCTTCATCCTCACTTGGCCTGTCCTGTATCTTTAAGGATGAGGTACTCACACATGCAGTATGATCATTGATTATCTCCCCGTCCTCAGAGAGGCTCCCTGTACGATGGGCGATGAGGACTGGCAGATTCCTGATGTCCCTGAAAGCCTCCAGCAGCTGTTCAGTTCCACAAACTGGACCATGGAGGATCCGTCTCCGGCCTGTTTCTGCAGCTGTGACAGCAAGAAGAAGATGCTGCCGGACTGTCCTGCTGGAGCTGGAGGACTGCCCCCACCTGAGGTCAGACCACCTGACCCAGACCTCAACCTGAATGCATCATTAGGCCTCTGTTAAAATATATTCATGTAAATATTATATATCTTCATCAGAATTACATTCTGGTGGTGTGTGTGCGGAAAACAGCACAAAGAACATTGTTATTATTAACATTATTATATAGTAACGGTAAAGAAACAGTCGTAGTATAATACATGATTTACAGTTAATAGTAATGTTGTTAAAGAAATGACTGTTGTTGTCCAGATGAAGCTGAGCGCCAATGACACTCTGCAGAACCTGACAGGAAGAAACATCTCCGACTACCTGGTGAAAACATACGCTCAGATCATCGGCAAGAGGTGAGACAATATACTGCAGTACATATACACAGAAATACACAGAATATACACATTAAATATACTGTAGATACACATTAAATGTGCTGTATATATACAGAGTACACTGTAGCTACACAGTAATACACAGAATATACATATTTAATATACTGTAGATACACAGTAATACACAGTAGTACACAGTGGACACAGACATACACAGTAGTACACGGAGTACACAGTAGTACACGGAGTACACAGTAGTACACGAAGTACACAGTTGTTACTTGGTGACTAAAAGCTGCTGTCTGTTCACAGTCTGAAGAACAAAGTTTGGGTGAACGAGTTCAGGTCAGTGTTTTTCTTTCTTCTGCTTTTATTTTGTAAACCATAAACTGTCGTTGTTTCCTGTTTGTCACACGATGGGCCTTTCTCAATATGCGTACTTCTCTGTACTTGTGAACTCGTGGACTTTTGAAACGTCATCAGGCTCAGCCCAAGTACTGTTCCAATTCAAAGTTCACATCAAGCCAAGCACGCACCAAATGCCAGGATGTGGCTCGCTCCGCCCATTTTACCAGGTATGCATCGGTGGTGACTTGTCTGTACTTGGGACAGCCAAATATCCCAGAATGCATTTTGCACCAGCAACAGGAAACAATAGCGGAGGAGAAATCACACAACTGGAAGCTGAAACTTTCGAAATACTACTGTTGTTAAGTCAGAGAAAGTAATTTTAGGATGTTTTGAGGTGAGAAGTTAGTTGTTTAAGCATCAAATCTGTGGTCGGTTTGTCAAGATTCAGCCGATTTAAAAATCTGCTCCGACGATTTCGGAGATGTGAGGTGTTGCTAGCGGGACCGGCAGTAAACCAGCACCGGGGGCTCAGCGCTCATGGTGCCCGCCTAGAACAGCCTGATCTCGGCGAGTCTTTTTGAAACTTGCCGCTGGTATTGACGTCTCTGTAGCGTTTTCCTCGTCGGCAAAGAGTACAGCAATCCGAATCTGATCCATATACATACTGTATATACATACAATTTTATATATATATATATATATATATATATATATATATATACATATATATATATATATATATATATATATATATATATATATACATATATATATATATATATATATATATATATATATATATATATATATATATATATATATATATATATATATATATATATATATATATATATATATATATATATATATATATATATATACATATATATATATATACATATATACACATATATATATATACATATATACACATACAATTATATATATATATACAATTACAATTATATACATATGTATAAATACATATACTTGTATGTGTATATATATATATATATATATATATATATATATATATATATATATATATATATATATATATATATATATATATATATATATATATATATATATATATACATATATATATATATACATATATACACATATATATATATACATATATACACATACAATTATATATATATATACAATTACAATTATATACATATGTATAAATACATATACTTGTATGTGTATATATATATATATATATATATGTGTATATAATATAATACTTAATATATACTTAATATAATTTTAAAAAAAAAGTATTTTAAATGAAAACGAAAACAGCAGGGTTGTCATATTTAGTTTGATTGTAAAAATACTTTACAGTAAAAAAACGGATTAAACTCATTAGTAAGACCAGCTGAGGTGGTGATGTCATCAAGTAAGCTGCTGTTCCAATTGTCCATACTGCGTTCTCTGGACTTGTGAACTTGGGTATTGAGAAAGGCCCATTGATCTGCTTTTTCTCTCTGCAGGTACGGAGGCTTCTCATTGGGCGCCAGGAGCACTCAGGTCCTCCCACCGGCCAATGAGATCGACGATGCCATCGAACGAGTCAGAAAGATCTTTGAGCTACAGAAGGTCGGTTCAAGCTTCAGAAAGTCTTTAATTAATTTAATTAAATAAATAAGTAAATAAACTAAGACATCTCAATTAATTCAATGAACTAAATAGATTAAATGAAGTAAGTTAGTTCAATGATCTACACTGTGACTGAATGAAGTGCTGGATGTTAAACTGACAGCTGCTCGTTTCAGGGAGCGGCAGCAGATCGATTCCTCGACAGTCTGTCAGGCTTCATCAACGGTTTGGACACAAAGAACAACGTGAAGGTGAGAAACTGAAGGACTGAAGAAGACCCTGTGACGTGGTTGAAAGCTCCAGGAGAAGCTTGTTTCTACTAAACTACGGCTGTTATTATAATTACTGACAAATGACAAATAATGGAATAATGAAATGTGAACCGTCCTCAGATCTGGTTCAACAACAAAGGCTGGCACAGCATCGGAGCCTTCATCAACGTGATGAACAATGGCATCCTGAGGGCAAACCTGCCTGAAGGGACAGACCCCAACCTGTACGGCATCAGGGCCTTCAACCACCCTCTGAACCTCACCAAGGAGCAGCTCTCACAGGTGGCTCTGTGAGTACTGAGAGGAAGTACACCTGAGACTACTGACCTGACAGGAAGTACACCTGAGACTACTGACTTGACAGGAAGTACACCTGAGACTACGACTACTCACCTGACAGAAAGAACACCTGAGACTACTGGCCTGACAGGAAGTACACCTGAGACTACTCGCCTGCCTGACAGGAAGTACACCTGAGACTACTGACCTGACAGGAAGTACACCTGAGATCACTGACCTGACAGGAAGTACACCTGAGACTACTGACCTGACAGGAAGTACACCTGAGACTACTGACCTGACAGGAACACCTTAGACTGATCACCTGATGGAAGTACACCTGAGACCACTGACCTGATAGGAAGTACACCTGAGGCTCACCATGAGACTGACCACATGGTTCACATCAACCACACAGACCTGACTCCTCCTCCTGTCTGTCTCCAGGGTAACGACTTCTGTGGACGTCCTGGTGTCCATCTGTGTGATATTCGCCATGTCCTTCGTCCCGGCCAGCTTCGTGGTCTTCCTCATCCAGGAGCGAGTCAGTAAAGCCAAACACATGCAGTTCATCAGTGGAGTGCAGCCGCTGCTCTACTGGGTGGCCAACTTCATCTGGGACATGGTGAGAATAGGATGTTCATTCTGAGAGTGTACCATGAATAGATCCCATCAGTAGATACAGTCTGTATCGTGTGGAACGTCAGTGTCTCTACATTGTGTATTGTGTGTGTATCAGTGTTGTTGGTGTCTCTACAGTGTGTATTGTGTGTGTATCAGTGTTGTTGTTTGTGTCTCTACAGTGTGTATTGTGTGTGTATCAGTGTTGTTGGTGTCTCTACAGTGTGTATTGTGTGTGTACCAGTGTTGTTGTTGTTGTTTGTGTCTCTACAGTGTGTATCGGTGTTGTTGGTGTCTCTACAGTGTGTATCGTGTGTGTATCAGTGTTGTTGTTGTTTGTGTCTCTACAGTGTGTCACATGTGTGTGTATCAGTGTTGTTGATGTTGTTGTTTGTGTCTCTCTACAGTGTAACTACGTCGTCCCGGCAACGCTGGTCGTCATCATCTTCATCTGTTTCCAACAACAAGCCTACGTCTCCTCTACCAACCTGCCGGTGCTCGCTCTGCTGCTGCTGCTCTACGGGTCAGAGAACAGTACTACTACATTAGTACTACTACATTACATTACATTACAGTCATTTAGCAGACACTTTTATCCAAAGCGACTTACAATTCAGATTCACATTTCTATACCGTAGAATTGCACAACTACGGGAGCAATTTTGGGGTTAAGTGTCTTGCTCAAGGACACATCGACATGTGACTAGCAGAGCCGGAGCCGGGGATTGAACCGCCAACCCTCTGATTGAAAGACGGCCCTGCTATCCACTTAGCCACAGTCGCCCACTACTACAGAGTACTGATACAGAGTACTGATACAGAGTACTGATATACACTGCAAATACAGAGTACTGCTACAGAGTAATACTACAGAGTAGTGATACACAGTACTACCACGCAGTACTTTAAACAGCAGATTACTCCAAACATATTTTTATTGATCCTAGCATAAAGTAAGTTTAGTGTATTTTCTGGAGCTTTCAGTTTCTTCTAATTAATCTTTGACGTTCTCTCTTGTGTTCTAACAGAGCCTTCTTCTTCTCTTGTTCTCAGCTGGTCCATCACTCCTCTGATGTACCCGGCCTCCTTCTTCTTCCAGATCCCCAGCACGGCCTACGTCGTCCTCACCAGCGTCAATATCCTCATCGGCATCAACGGCAGCATCGCCACATTCGTCATGGAGCTGTTCGGAAACAATGTGAGATCAGAGTTCATCTAAACTGCATCTGTAATCTAAACCTCATAATTAAATGTGGATTAACTTCTCGTTCTCAGGAGATTGGAGGAATCAACGACATCCTGAAGAACGTCCTCCTCATCTTCCCTCACTTCTGTCTCGGTCGAGGACTCATCGACATGGTGAAGAACCAGGCAATGGCCGACGCCCTGGAGAGATTTGGTAAGACACACACACACACACATACACACAGTGACTCAATGTGTGTGTGGATACTGTGAGAGGTGTTCTCACTAGATACTCTCACAGTAGAGGTGATGTTCTCACTAGATACTCTCACAGTAGAGGTGATGTTCTCACTAGATACTCTCACAGTAGAGGTGATGTTCTCACTAGATACTCTCACAGTAGAGGTGATGTTCTCACTAGATACTCTCACAGTAGAGGTGATGTTCTCACTAGATACTCTCACAGTAGAGGTGATGTTTAATGGTTTCTTTCAGGTGAGAACAAGTTACGTTCTCCTCTCGAGTGGGACATGGTGGGTAAGAACCTGTTCGCCATGGCTGTGGAGGGAGTTGTGTTCTTCATCATCACCGTCCTCATCCAGTACAGGTTCTTCATCAAACCCAGGTACACAGTACTACACAGTACTACATAGTACTACATGTACACAGCAGTACTACATGAGCTCATTGTCCATCGTCAGGTCGGTCAGTAAACTCACCAAACTGGGACCACTGGGAGAGGAGGACGAGGACGTGGCCCGAGAGAGACAGAGGATCGTCCACGGACAAGGACATGGAGACATTCTGGAGCTGAGACAACTCACCAAGGTACACACATAGAGACACACACAGACAGACAGACACACAGACACACACACATAGACAGACACACACATAGACACGCACACACATAGAGACCCACACATACACACACACACAGAGACACACACACACACACATAGACAGACACATACACACACACACACAGAGACCCACACCTACACACACACAGAGACACACACACACACATAGACAGACACATACACACACACATAGAGACACACACACACACACACACAGAGACACACACACATAGAGACACACACATAGAGACACAGAGACACACACACATAGAGACACACACAGAGACACACACACATAGAGACACACAGACACACACACACACACAGAGACACACACAGACACACACACACACAGAGACACACACATAGAGACAGACACACACATAGACACACACAGACAGAGACACACACATAGACAGACACACACACACACACAGAGACACACAGACAGACACACACATAGAGACACACAGACACACACACAGACACACACACATAGAGACACACAGAGACACACACATAGAGACACACAGACAGACACACACATAGACAGACACACACACATAGAGACACACAGACAGACACATACATAGAGACACACAGACACACACAGACAGACACACACACATAGAGACACACACACATAGAGACACACAGAGACACACACATAGAGACACACAGACAGACACACACATAGACAGACACACACACATAGAGACACACAGACAGACACATACATAGAGACACACAGACACACACAGACAGACACACACACATAGAGACACACACATAGAGACACACAGACAGACACATACATAGAGACACACAGACACACACAGACAGACACACACACATAGAGACACACAGACACACACAGACAGACACACACACATAGAGACACACAGACAGACACACACACATAGAGACACACACACTTCATGTGTTACTGTCCTAAATTATTAAATGTCTGCAGGTGTTTAAACGGAAACAGAAGCCGGCGGTGGATCGCCTTTGTGTCGGGATTCCACCTGGAGAGGTGAGACTCTCCTCATCACACTCATCAGTATACAGTATATGTGTATATATATATATATATATGTGTATATATGTATATATACTGTATATACATATATACTGTATATACATGTGTGTATATACATGTATATATATATACACACACATGTATATACACACATGTATATACATGTGTGTATATACACACACATGTATATACAGTATATGTGTATATATATATGTGTATGTATATGTATATAAAATGTATATGTTTCTCAGTGTTTCGGGCTCCTCGGGGTGAACGGAGCTGGAAAAACGACAACCTTTAAGATGCTGACTGGAGACACTCTGGTGACCAGTGGAGAAGCTTTCCTAGCTGGGAAGAGGTGAGCTCATCCAGTTCAACAGATACATACATATGTATATATACATATACATATATATATATAATTTGTTATGGTCCGGCTCTAGAACCACAACAAAACGTCAGGAAAACTCAGGCACGGAGCTAAACAAAGTAAATACCTTTATTAGCAAAAGGTCAGAACAATTCAAAGTGCAACACAGAAGAGCATTCTCGCCGAATGCCAGACCGTGTAACTGCTGCTGCCAGACACTCCGTCATCACACCAGGTGTGTCAGGGGAAGAAGCCGCACTTCCACCGGATGGGGCGGGTCTTGTAGGCCGAAGGCCGTGGCCAGCTGCCTCCAATCTTCCTGATGGCCCTGGGCCGTCACCCCTCCCCCCATAAAGACAGGGTCCCCACAGGCCCCTGGACATCACCCATGCCCACATCTCATTCCTTCAGCTATTTCGTCATATCCCATCTCAGCTACTGGTACCTTGAAGCAATCTTTAAGAGAGACAAACAAAGTTGAAAGAAACATGATGTACAATTACTGACATGGGGCCCTGGACAATGCGTCAGCAACAATATTGTCCTTCCCTTTGATGTGACGTATCTCTAGAGAGTATGCCTGAAAAAACAGGGACCATCTTATGAGTCTCTGATTTGGACAGTGTAGTGAGTTCAAGAATGTTAAAGGGTTGTGGTCCGTGTAAACTACCACAGGCCCTGAACCCACATATACCTCAAACTGCTGTAATGACCAAATCAACACCAATGCTTCCTTTTCTATTACGGAATAGTTTAACTGATGCCTGTTGAACTTTTTGGAGAAGAAACTCACGGGTCTGTCAATACCCAATTTGTCCTCTTGCATCAGCACCCCACCTGCACCCACGTGACTGGCATCAACTTGCAGCTTAAAACTGCTATCCATTCGTGGTGCAGCGAGTACCGGAGAATCACAAAGAATCAGCTTTACAGCTTCGAAAGCCCTTTGACAACCAGCGGACCAAATATACTCCACCTTACCCTTCAGTAGGTCTGTCAGCGGCGCCACTACAGTCGAAAGGTATGACAGAAAGCTCTATAACAACCAACCAAACCTAAAAATTTCATCATTTCTTTCTTTGTCGCCGGCGGCGGATAGTGGTCCATGGCTTGCACCTTTGCACGCAGAGGGCGCACCTCACCTTGCCCGACCTGTCGACCCAGGTATGTCACGGTTGCTTTAGCAAACTCGCACTTCGCCAGATTAACGGTAAGGCGAGCCTCAAGTAAGCGACCGAACAACGCTTTTACACGCTCCATGTGTGAAGACCAAGAATCTGAGTAAACGACGACATCATCTATATACACTGCACAGCCTTCTAACCCACGAACAACCATATTCATAAGTCGTTGGAACGTAGCAGGTGCGTTTCGCAACCCGAACGGCATGACAGAGTAAGAATACAGCCCAGTTGGAGTAATAAAAGCTGCAATTTCACGCGCCCTTTGGGATAAAGGGACCTGCCAATAACCCAGATCGAATTTGCTGATGTATTTTGCAGCACCAACCTGATCAACGCAATCATCCATGCGAGGTAGGGGGTAAGAGTCTGGTTTAGTGACACTGTTGACTTTCCTAAAATCCGAACAAAACCGAGGGGTATTGTCCGCTTTTGGTACGAGCAAACAAAGTGACGCCCAGCTTGAGGATGACGGTTCAGCGATGCCGTTCTTCAGCATATACTCAACTTCAGAATCTAGAAATGAACGCTTTACCGCACTGACTCGATAAAATCGCTGTCTTATCGGCTTTGCATCTCCTATGTCGATATCATGTTCAATCATGTGTGTACAAGATGGAACATCCTCAAACAACATTGGATACCCCCTGATAAGCTCGGATAGCTCTGTGCGTTGTGAAACAGACAAGTGGTCAAGGACACTGTCTAGGCTCTGCAGAACTTCAGAGTTTTTCAATCGGCCTGTTACCAACGCTGAATCCGGATTAGGCAAACCATCCTCACAAACATGCTCCCTACCCGATGACGTTGTGTCGCCTACACACGCTGGGTGAGCGCTATCCATCCCTACGCTGCGCTCCTGAGACGAACGTGCATGATATGCTTTCAACAGATTAACATGGCACAGTTGGTGATGTTTTCGACGGTCTGGTGTGGCAATAAGATAGTTCTGCTCTGAAATCTGTTTCACTACAGTATAGGGACCCATAAACTTAGCGTTAAATGGCGAATTTATAATAGGCAACAAAGCCAAAACTTGGTCGCCTGTACTGAACACCCGATGCTCAGCTCCACGGTCATAAAGACGTTTCATCTTATCCTGTGTTTTAGCCAACTTCGACTTTGCCAATTCCCCAGCTGCGTAAAGTCTATGCCGGAACCCATTGACATACTCAACCAGATTTTCAGGTGGCTCTGTTTGTTTCCAATCCCCTTGCAACGCAGCCAACGGACCACGCACAGTATGACCAAAAACCAGCTCATTAGGACAAAATCCTGTACTTGCTTGAGTTACCTCCCTTGCCGCTAGCAACAACCATGGTAACCCTTCCTCCCAATCACCTTTCATCTGCACACAGTAAGCACGTAACAGAGATTTTAAAGTCTGATGAAAACGTTCCAGCGCCCCTTGACTTTGCGCATGGTATGCCGAGGACTGGATATGCTTGACGTTCAGCTGTTTTAACACCTGTGCAAACAAACGTGAGGAGAAGTTTGACCCTTGGTCACTCTGGATGGTTTTTGGTATACTAAAGATTGAGATAAACTGGCTTAAAGCATGCACAACTGATTTTGCCATGAGTGTGCATAATGGATACGCAGCTGGATATCTGGTCGATTGACACATAATTGTCAACAAATATATAGCACCAGACTTTGAAGGAGGAAGAGGGCCCACGCAATCCACGATTAAGTGTTCAAATGGCTGGCTTATAGCCGGAATGGGATACAGAGGAGCCACTTTTATTTTTTGATTTGGTTTACCCGTTAACTGACAGGTATGGCAGGTCTTGATGTAGGTTGCCACGTCTCTCTTAATCCGGGGCCAAAACAAATGTCTCAGAATGCGATCATACGTCTTTCCTACGCCCATATGCCCTGACTCATCATGTGAGACACGCAAGACCAAATCACGGAATTTTAAGGGCACTACAATTTGGTAAACAGGATCTCCAATGAAACCCTCGCCATGTTGCACCCATTTCCTAACTAATTTGTTATGGTCCGGCTCTAGAACCACAACAAAACGTCAGGAAAACTCAGGCACGGAGCTAAACAAAGTAAATACCTTTATTAGCAAAAGGTCAGAACAATTCAAAGTGCAACACAGAAGAGCATTCTCGCCGAATGCCAGACCGTGTAACTGCTGCTGCCAGACACTCCGT
>NW_027466477.1:5217500-5232500 GCF_050575085.1 Anarhichas minor | reverse complement strand
ATCGTGTCAGTTTTATTTATATGTGTAGCTGAAATGGAGTGTGATTCCTCGTCTTATTTTGGCGGGGCGTGTCTGTTTCCTGTAGTGTTTTAACAGCCAATCAAAGCGCTCGATGCAAAGCGCTGCACGACGACAGACTGATTTTCTAGTTTTTTAAAGAAAAGATGTGATTTGTTAGTGTTTGTGTGAAGTAAATACCTCCGAGTATTGAACAGTCGAACAGCTGATCGATCTGAAGGAGCTCTGCCTCCTCAGCACTTTACACGTTTATTTAACCCTGAACGACACAATAAAGAGACAAATCCAGCCCCTCTGCTTTTACTCTTTAATCTTTTAAATTTATTATTCAGATTTAAGATTAGCCCCGCCCACCTCAACATCCCAGCCACAGGATTGGGTGCTGCTGCTGTCCCAACACCGAGACGACATCGGATTTATTAATGCTTTTATTTTTCATCATTATTACATATTTATTTAACTCACTTCCTGCTGTAACTACGGACCCCACTGCTCTTCTTGGTAAGCCCCGCCCCCTGTGTGGCCGGTGGAGGCAGACGATTGGTTAAGGTGATGCATTGAGCTCCGGTCGTTGGGGTCAGAATAGCTCATTGACCAATCACAGCGCAGCTTACCGAGAAAAGCAGTGGGATTCATCATAACACTACGGAGGCCCACATAGGACAAAGTAAGTTTTAACAGTGTTTGTCTCTGTGGCCGTGGAGACACAGGAAGTGGAGACTCAGGAAGTTACTTCAGCGGAGAGAAGGAACAAGGGAACATGAGTTTGTTCTCCTGAGAGTCCAGATGGACGACACAGTTTCTGACTGAAAGAGAGAGACAGGTGAATGAAGGTATGACATCATCCTGTATGCATACCTGCAAACTCATAAGAGGTGAAAAAGGTGACAGGCCCGAAACCCTCATTACTTCAGGGTTCTTGGGACTGTTGGGACTGTTGGTACACTGGCTGTGGTCATTACAGTGAACAGTGTGAACAGTGTGATGAGAGGACACGTGAGCCCTTGTTGCTGTAGTTCATCTCCTTGGAGCAGAGGCTGCATTCAGCATACCCTGCTTTATCACTGTATTTAAAACACTGACAGCAGGAAGCTGTACTCACGTCTGTTTAGACCTCCACCTTTATCCAGGCCCAGCTCCACCTTTATCCAGGCCCAGCTCCACTCACATCTCAGCCCTGCGTCAGGCTGCGCTACACAACCAGCCTCCTCTTCCTGAAGCTCTCTGACCTCATCATCTCATCAGTATCTGGGCCTCATGTTTCGTGGTCATGAAAGTTATCCAGACCACGAAATCATCCTCATTCTACTTTGAGTTAAAAAAAAACAGCCTGCAACCAGATGCGCCGGTTTTCCGGTTTAACGTTAACGAGTGACCGCGTGAACTGAACCGGAACACGGGGGGGGGGGGGGGGGGGGGCTGCATGTTTCATCACTGTTGGGAAAAAATCTAAATAACTAATTGTTGTGCATTATAATTAATGAATGTTCTACATTTAACAGAAGCTCGTGTCCTCTGTAATGTTTAAGTGTCCTTGTGTGAACTGTCTGGGACACCAGGTGTCTTCGGCAGATGTTTAGTCTATTAGGAAGCAGTTGATTGACGAAAGAACACTTCAGCTGTTTGTCCTGAATAAGAATGATAATAAACTTGTAGAAAGCGTCAATACTTACGCAGGGCTGATTTGCGACCATGACTTACGAGAAAGTGACCTTTGTACTAGAACGAACTGTTGAAGTGTCCAGATACGTAGACGCCTGTGTGTGTGTGTGTGTGTGCGTTACCCTGTGCCAGCCCACTGCATGTTGTTTACTGAGTATAAATACCAGAGACTCGGAGACAGATCTTCGAGCGGTCTTGATGTACATTCTGTATGTGAATCAACTCTGTCTCCTTCTTTACAAAGAATAAATGTCCTGTGATTAATGATTTTTACATCGGCTCGAGTGAATTTTTCTAACAATCACGTTACGTTTTTTCCTCCTAAATCGTGATAATGACGAACGTTAGCAGTCGACAAAGTGTCCCATGCAGTGGACGTTAACTTAACCCAGCAAGTCTGAACGGTAACGGAACTTAAACTGTAACGGAGGGAACTGAAGACGCTGTAGACATCCTAACGCTGATTGGCCAAGACTCGACACGTCAAAGATATTCTGTTGTGAAGATCACGACATCACCTTTTCTCCTCGTCTCACTCCAATCTGAGAAACACTGGCTGGCCAGTTGACCCTCTACGGATCTACACGATTCACGTGGATGACATATTTTGATTCAAAACAGCGAATTTCGCTGAAAAGTTTGCAGGTATGTGTATGATGTCACATGATCTCCTGTGGGCGGAGTCTCACCTGCAGCGACCACTCGGGCGTCAGTGTGAGCTTTGTGTCGAACTTCAGCTCGCTGGTCAGCGTTCTCGAACCACCAGAGGGCATGAACTGAGAGACACACACACACAGAGACACACGCATACACACACACACACACAGAGAGACAGAGAGAGATTAAAGCAGATGTTTATACAAATTCAAGAGTCAACAAGACGAGACTTGAACACTTGAGGAGCAAAGAAAAGCTGAAGCTGTAGTTTTATAACGTTTTTAGTGATTGTGTATCTGTTCAGTGAATGTATTACACTGTTTACTACATTTCTTACAGTGTACCTCTGTTCAATACCTCTGTCCCCTAACGAGGTCCTCAACCTTGTTACATCTAACCGCCCCACCACATGCTTCCTTGACCCGATCCCCTCCCCTCTTCAGTCTATTGCGACTGAACTCCCTCCTTTCCTCACCCACCTCATCAACATCTCAGGATGCTTTCACACGGCTTTCAAGACTGCCAGAGTCACCCCCCCCTTCTGAAGAAACCATCACTTGACCCCTCTGATGTCAAGAACTTCAGACCGGTTTCTCTTCTACCCTTTCTATCCAAAATACTTGAACGTGCTGTCTTTAACCAACTGTCTTCCTATCTCCATCAGAACAGCCTCTTGGACCCCCACCAGTCCGGGTTCAAAGTGGGTCACTCGACTGAGACAGCCCTCCTTGCGGTGACGGAGTCGCTTCACGCCGCGAGAGCCAACTCTCTCTCCTCTGTCCTGATTCTCTTGGACCTGTCTGCAGCGTTTGACACTGTGAACCACCAGATCCTCCTCTCCACCCTCGAGGGGATAGGCGTCTCAGGCTCTGCACTCTCCCTGTTTGCATCTTACCTGACAGGTCGATCCTACCAGGTGACATGGAGGGGGGCCGTGTCGGAACCACACATGCTGACTACGGGGGTTCCACAAGGTTCAGTCCTGGGCCCCCTTCTCTTCTCGCTCTACACAACATCTCTGGGTTCTGTTATTCACTCGCATGACTTCTCTTGCCATTGTTATGCCGATGACACCCAGCTGGTCTTGTCATTTCCCCCCGGTGACACTCAAGTGGAGCCACGCATCGCTGCGTGCTGGCTGACATCTTGACGTAGATGGCGCACACCATCCGGAAGCTCAACCTGGACAAAACCGAGCTACTGTTCCTTTCCGGGGAAGGGTTGCCCGCACCGAGACCTGTCCATCACCATTGATGATACCGTGGTGACGCCAACTCGGACTGCGAGGAACCTGGGTGTGACCCTGGATGACCAATTGTCGTTCTCAGCAAACATTGCATCGGTTACACGCTCCTGCAGATTCCTGCTCTACAACATCAGGAGGATTCACCCCTTCCTCACTGACGAGACAGCGCAGGTGCTCATCCAGGCTCTTGTCATCTCCCGCCTGGACTACTGCAACTCACTACATGCCGGAGCCCCGGCATCGGCCATCAGACCTCTGGAGCTTGTCCAGAAAGCTGCAGCTCGCCTGGTGTTCAATCGCCCCAAGTTCTCCCACACAACTTCAAGAGCTCACATCCAGTTTAATACTCTGGTGCTAGCCTACAGGGCAGTGAAAGGAACAGCTCCTTCCTATCTCCAGGCCATGGTCAAGCCCTACACCCCCGCCCGACCACTTCGCTCTGCTGCCTCGGGGCGATCGGTTGCCCCGTCACTCAGCGGTCCCTGCGGCCGATCGACCCGGTCACGGATGTTTTCTGTCCTGGCCCCACAGTGGTGGAATGAACTCCCCACTGACGTCAGGACAGCGGAGTCGCTGCCCATCTTTCATCAGGCTGAAGACTCACCTCTTCAAGAAGTACTACCCTGAGCCTTCCACTCACCACTTACTGTATTCATACTAGTTTGTTTCTGTACTTCTGCTCTGGTTTATGCTCTTAGATGCTTGTTTAAAGGAGATGCACTTATGACTTCTGGTGACTAGTAGTTCTCTTGAATATGTTGAATACACTTATTGTAAGTCGATTTAGATAAAAGCGTCTGCTATATGACTGTAATGTAATGTATATCTTTTACAGTGTACCTCTGTTCAGCATTCCACACTCGCTGTTAAACGCTCCCACCAGCTTGCCGTACCCAGGTGCATCATGGGAAGTGACGGCAGCCTGGAAGGCGTTTCCCCAAACCGCCGGACCACCGGGACGCATCTGGAAGGAAACCAGCTCGTACACACCTGAAACACACCTGGTGTCATGACGAGGAAGTGATGTCATTACAGCTCTCATTAGGGCGTCACAGTGAGGGGGCGGGGCTTACCGCCCTCCTGGGGGGGGTCCTGCAGGTGACTCCAGGGAACCAGGTAGTTCACCTCGTTCTCCTGAGACATCAACATCGGTATCGCCTTA
Source organism: Anarhichas minor (assembly GCF_050575085.1). NCBI lineage: Eukaryota > Metazoa > Chordata > Actinopteri > Perciformes > Anarhichadidae > Anarhichas > Anarhichas minor. The sequence goes on along the minus strand of NW_027466477.1, from coordinate 5,227,755 downwards.
GAGACGTACTCAGAGATCCAGGAGGGGTCCTGAGAGAGAGCTGCCCGAACACCTGCCCGCTGAGAATAACTGTCTGAGGAGGAGGAGGGATGAGGAGGAAGAGGTAGAAGAGGAAGAAGAGAGAGAAAGAGGAGGAGGAAGAAGAATGAGAAAGAGGAGGAGGTAGTGGAGGAGGAGGAAGGGGGAAGAGGAGAAGGAAGAAGGGGGAAGAGGAGGAAGAGGAGGCAGAAGAAGAGGAGGAGGAGGAAGAGGAGGCAGAAGAAGAGGAGGAGGAGGAGGTTAGGTACACTTTTAAAACCTTGTGATGAAGAACAACCTGTAAACAGAAGAAGAAGAAGAGGGTTCTCACCATACTTCCATATATGGAAGACCTTGTTCAGGCCACCGTACTCAATGCTCCAGTAGCCAATCAGCTCAGAGTGGGCGGTGCGCAGGTGGATCTTCTCATTGGTCAGTTTGAGGAAGGCAGCGTTCTGGTCTGGACGGATGCTGTAGGTGCGGAACTCATAGAAGGTTCTGTGTTTCTGTTGGGGACCAGTGGACAGACGCACACGAGGCTGCAGAGAGGAAAGAAGAGATCAGAGGTCTCGCATCATCATTCTGGACTACAGACCGGACCTGGAACACTGAGACCTTGACCAGACAGAAACTGGTGCCACCAAACACCTCAGTAGTGGACACCATTCTGTACAACTTCCCTCTCACTGCTGGACACGGAACAATAGAAAGTGAATACTGGAAATTGAACAGTAGATAGTGACCACTGGATAGTGAACACTGGATAGTGAACACTGGATAGTGAACACTAGTAACCTGAACACTAGTAGTAACATCTCGAAGTGGATGACGACACACCACTTCAAACTCAACCTGGACAAAACCGAGCTACTGTTCCTCCCGGGGAAGGGTTGCCTGCACCAAGACCTGTCCATCACCATTGACGATACCGTGGTGACGCCAACTCGGACTGCGAGGAACCTGGGTGTGACCCTGGATGACCAACTGTCGTTCTCAGCAAACATTGCATCGGTTACACGCTCCTGCAGATTCCTGCTCTACAACATCAGGAGGATTCACCCCTTCCTCACTGACGAGACGGCGCAGGTGCTCATCCAGGCTCTTGTCATCTCCTGCCTGGACTACTGCAACTCACTACTTGCCGGAGCCCCGGCGTTGGCCATCAGACCTCTGGAGCTGGTCCAGAAAGCTGCAGCTCGCCTGGTGTTCAATCGCCCCAAGTTCTCCCACACAACTTCCCTTCTCCGTTCTCTACACTGGCTCCCTGTAAGAGCTCACATCCAGTTTAATACTCTGGTGCTAGCCTACAGGGCAGTGAAAGGAACAGCTCCTTCCTATCTTCAGGCCATGGTCAAGCCCTACCCCCCGCCCGACCACTTCGCTCTGCTGCCTCGGGGCGATCGGTTGCCCCGTCGCTCAGAGGTCCCTGCGGCCGATCGACCCGGTCGCGGCTGTTTTCTGTCCTGGCCCCACAGTGGTGGAATGAACTCCCCACTGACGTCAGGACAGCAGAGTCACTGCCCATCTTTCATCAGGCTGAAGACTCACCTCTTCAAGAAGTACTACCCTGAGCCTTCCACGTAGCACTTACTTAGCATATATTGTATTCATACTAGCTTATTGCACTTATTGTTTTCTTATTAGTTTGTGGCACTTATTGCATTCGTTTGTTTCTGCACTGTACGTTGGCGCTGGTTTATGCTCTTAGATGCTTGTTTGAAGAAAGGAGATGCACTTATGACTTCTGGTGACTAGTTGTTCTCTCGAAAACCGAAGTTGAATACACTTATTGTAAGTCGCTTTGGATAAAAGCGTGTGCTAAATGACTGTAATGTAATGTAACCTGACAGTGGTCACTCACACTGTTACTCAAAGTGAACACTGACACCTTAGTGTCCACTTTGAGTGTCCAGTGTTCAGCCCCAGTGACAAAACACTTAATCATCATCCCTGTTTCTATAGAAAGATAAATTAACCCTAACTCAAGAGCTGAATAAAGGTTTTAATGTTTACTTCACAGTTTGATTCATGCCACCACCTGCTGGTCAACATACATTACTGCAGGTGATCAATACGTGATGTGAACCATGAACCTTCAGAGACTCACTGACGTCACCTGGTAAATGTTTGAGAGACTCTCTAAACTTGAGTCTAAAGGTTTGAATGGTGTGAATAGGAATGAGTCAGCACTGTGCTGCAACATATATATAATCTCTGCTTTAATGTGTTGTTATGTTCCATCTTTAATCCTGAATGTGTCCAGACTGAACTGGCATGTTTAATCCTGTGTTTACTTTATGTCTCCATTCTTCCTCTGGTAACACCATGTTTAACGTCACATTGCTATGAATTGTGGGTAATTCCCTAATGCAAAGTCTGCAGAAATACGAATTTATGGAAAGATAAAAGACTCAAAATGTCTGAGAGACTCAACAGAACTAAACTCAGAGTCCACGAGAGAGGAGGGTGTGTGTGTGTGTGTGCGTGAGTGTGTGCGAGTGTGTGTGAGAGGGTGTGTATGTGTGCGTCTCTGCTCTTCATACTAAGCTCGAACACGTTTTAACTGAATAAAGAACTAAAATGAACTTCCTGTTGAAGGTGATCCGGTTCATGTTAGACCTGGTCCTCTGAGTCCAGTACAAAGATTACAGACCACCAACTAACTGCAGAGTGTCAGGAGGATCTGATTCTGGTCTGGTCTGGTCTGGTCTGGTCCCGGTCTGGTTCTGTTCTGGTTCTGGACTCACCTGAGCAGCAGCAGCAGGTGCGAGGAGGACCACAGCGGACCTCAGAGACCTCCTGATCTTCAACATGTTGAAAGTAAGACACAGAGCGCGAGCTCACAGGAAGTTTATGTGAGTGACAGAGATCCTCTGTGGTCGCGAGGTCTCACTCCTCACGGGGAATGTGTGACGTAACCGTGACGACTGACCACGCCCCCTCCTTTATTTATTTTAGACCTTCTGTATATATATATTCATAGTATAGTACCTCGTAAAAAAGTCATAGTATAGACGGCTGCCTCGGTGTGTTGGTGCTCATTGTTTTGTGTTGTTTTTGTCGTTAACTCAGTTTTCTGCTGTGATACTCGGAGCTCTTTCACCAGAGATGAGCTCATAAACATCAGGGGAACAACTCCAGCGGACTTACTTCCAACTTTTCTGTTAACTTCTGTGGAATTACTGGACGTTCTCGTCAAAGGTGCTCTCACCGCAACTCATGCAGTGAAGCGCCATAGGAGAGGGAAACGGGCCGGCGTGCTCGTGAGTCTCCACACGTGGATTTCGCACACCGCTGCCGGGCATATTTCTCTCCAACGTCCGCTCACTGTGCAACAAACTGGACGAACTTCAGCTACTGTTGAGGAGAGACAGAGACTTTTCTTCATCCTCCGTTTTGTGCTTCACTGAGACCTGGCTCTGTGGATTGATACCGGACTCCGCGCACCAGCTGTTCAGAGCGGATCGCGACACGGAGCTTCACGTGCTGCGACAGGAAGCAGCACGTGAAGCTGGGAAAACAGTCTCAGCCTCCAGGACCATCAGCGGTGGAGTCCTTCCGCTTCCTGGGCTCCATCATATCCCAGGACCTCAAGTGGGAGCTGAACATCAGCTCCATCACTAAGAAGGCTCAGCAGAGGATGTACTTCCTGAGGCAGCTGAAGAAATTCAACCTGCCAAAGACAATGATGGTGCACTTCTACACTGCCATCATTGAGTCCATCCTCTGCTCCTCCATCACGGTCTAGTACGCTGCAGCCACTGCCAAGGACAAGGGCAGGCTGCAGCGCATCATTCGCTCTGCTGAGAGGGTGATTGGCTGCAATCTGCCGTCCCTCCAGGACTTGTTCACTTCAAGGACCCTGAAGCGAGCAAGAAGGATTGTAGCCGACCCCTCTCACCCTGGACATGAACTGTTCGTACCCCTTCCATCTGGCAGGAGGCTGAGGTCCATCAGGACCAAGACCTCCATCAGGACCAAGACTTCACGACACATGAACAGTTTCTTCCCGTCGGCAGTCGGGCTCATTAACAGAGCCCGGGTCCCCCACTGACTCTGTCATCCCCAGGACAACCTCCTACCGGTCACTCCCCTTCACATCCCTTCTTAGGTTCTTATTTAAATACACTCGACACTTTTACACTACACTTACATCTCACTTGTTTATAGTCCTGTTATCTGTTCGTTTGTGCACTTTATTCTATATTTCACTTTATTTTATATCTTTCTGTACATTTTAATATGTTTCTACTTTGCACTGTTGATTGTTGTTGATTGTTAAATGTTTGCACCTCCCGTCTTGTCAAATTCCTTGTGTGTTCAACATACCACGACAATAAACGGTTCTGGTTCTGATTCTGAAAAAAAAGTCATAGTATAGTATGTCGAAAAAACACATACACACACACGCTCACAAAATACGCACACACGCACACAAACACGCACACACACACACACACACACACACACACGCACAGTGTTTTGGTTCCTGAAGCAGCAGCAGAGTGAGCCCTCCGTCGTCATCAGCAGACGTCACAATAATTCTGTTTTTTAAAATTTGTATTAATTGATCTCGTGTTGCGTCATCACGTGATTATCGATCCTTTAAATATCTACGAGTGAAATATTTGGTTTAGCTTTCAAAATAAAACATTTAATAGTTTATATTTTTGAACGGAACATAAACAAACGACGCGTTTTACGTCACGTCCGTTCAGGAAGTGGAGCACCAGCATCAGGAGAGTCTCGTGCGTTCATAGCTCCAACGTGAGCGAGGTGTGTTCGCTTGCGGTCGGAGGAGTGAAACATGTGGAAGGCAGTCCAGCTGGCGGTCCGCCGGGCGGGGAGGAGCGGGGTTTGTGTTCCTCCACGCTGCGTCCCCGCTCTGTCCTGTCGGTCAGTGCCTGGCTCATGGGCCGCGGCAGGTCGGGATGTGACCCGGATGTTCTGCAGCGGAGCCGAGAGGAGGATCTGTACGGTGGACCTGGACCTGGAGGAGGTGTTTGTGTTTGTGGAGTGTTCAGGTGAGACTGAGGACAGGTACGAGTACTACTAGTACTACAAGTACTGAGAAGTACTACGAGTAACAAGAGGTAGTACAAGTACTACAAGTACTGAGAAGTACTACGAGTAACAAGAGGTAGTACGAGTACTGAGAAGTACTACGAGTAATGAGAAGTAGTACAAGTACTGAGAAGTACTACGAGTAACAAGAGTTAATACAAGTACTGAGAAGTACTACGAGTACCCCGGCTCCGGCTCCGCTAGTCGCATGTCGATGTGTCCTTGAGCAAGACACTTAACCCCAAAATTGCTCCCGTAGCTGTGCCTACGGTGTAGAAATGTGATAGACTCTGAATTGTAAGTCGCTTTGGATAAAAGCGTCTGCTAAATGACTTTAATGTAATGTAATGAGTAACAAGAGTTAGTACAAGTACTGAGAAGTACTACGAGTAGCCTGTGGTTCTGATTCTTCTTTTTCTCTCCTGGTGGGTTCAGATCCAGAGGAGGACAAAGACGTCCATCAGCTGAGCCTCTCCTCCTCCTCTGATCCTCCTCCTCCGGTTCCTCCTCTGGTTCCTCCTCAGAGACACCTGAGGTCTTTGGAGCGTCAGCTGCAGGTGTTGAGGGGCGTGGCCCAGCAGGAGGCGGAGCCTGACTCTCTGATCCAGTTCCAAGACGTGGACTTCCCGCTGGACAAGAGTGTTGTGTCATCGAAGAAGAAGAAGAAGAAGAAGATGACGGCAAGTAAAGGTGAGCAGAAGGTGTTCGGTACCGCGGACCTGGAGGAGCCGGTGAGTGACACCTGCTGCTCGGGCTGCGGCGCCGTCCTTCACTGCACCGCCGCCGCCGTGCCCGGATACCTGCCAAGTGAGAAGTTCAAGGTGCTGCTGCAGGAGGAGCAGCTGAGCGACGCCACCTGCCAGCGCTGCCACCTGCTGACCCACCACCACAAGGCCCTGAACCTAAACATGACCCCGGACCAGTACCGGGCCGTGGTGCGTCAGATCCGGCCCCACAGGGCTCTGGTGCTGCTGGTCGTGGACCTGATGGATGTCCCGGACTCCGTGGTCCCCGACCTGCCGGACCTGGTGGGGACCAACAAACACGTGGTCGTCCTCGGAAACAAGATTGACCTGCTGCCCGGAGACTCGCCCGACTACCTGCGGCGGATCAGGAGGCAGCTCTCCGCATACTGTCGGGATGCCGGCTTCGGGGATCAGGTGACCGACGTGCACCTGATCAGCGCCAAGACTGGGTACGGCGTGGAGGGTCTGGTGTCCAGCCTGCAGAGGTCCTGGAGGTACAAAGGTGACGTCTACCTGGTGGGCAGCGCCAACGCCGGCAAGTCCACGCTCTTCAACACGCTGCTGGAGTCAGACTACTGCAAGTCCAGAGCCTCAGACCTGGTCCACAAGGCCACCATCTCTCCCTGGCCCGGTGAGCCAGACTCCATTCATATTTCTGTCGATTTAACGTGTCAGCGTTCGTCATGTGTGTTGTCTCCTTCTCTCGTGGTGCGTTCAGGGACCACTCTCAACCTGCTTAAGTTCCCCATTATGAACCCGACTCCACACAGGATGTTCAGACGGGAGGAGAGACTGAAGGAGGCGGAGAGACAGACGGAGACAGAGCTGTCTCCGGAGGAGATGAAGCGACTGAGACACTTCAGCAGACAAGGATACCTAGTGGGTAAGACAGAGGGTGAGACAGGTAGGGGAGACAGGAGTCTACCTGTCTACCTGTCCACCTGTCCACCTGCCCACCTGTCTACATGTTCACCTGTCTACCTGTCGTCCTGTCTACCTGTCCAGGTCGTGTTGGGAGAACCTTCCGGTCTCACATCAGATCCAGACCCGATGAGATCCAGTTCGATCCCGACAGTTTGGCTTTTGGAGAAAACGATGACGGAGAGATGAAGAGCTTGACAGGTGAGGACGCTGAGAGAGACGTCTGATTGGATGAACGATCTCTGATGTCATCAGTGTACTGACCTCTGTGTGATGTTTCAGCTCCCAGCGGGTCAGCTGACGAGTTCTCCTTCAACGAGCTGAAAGACGCTCACTGGCTGTTTGACACGCCGGGACTCCTGAAGGAGCACGACGTGAGTACACATATACATACTTATATACATATATACACATATATATATATATATACCGTATTTTCCGCACTATAAGGCGCACTTAAAAGCCTTTAATTTTCTCAAAAAACGACAGTGCGCCTTGTAATCCGGAGCGCCTTATATATGGATCAATTGGTTAATTGGTTGATCCATACTGGTTGTACACGGCGCTCTGTCAAAATGTTTCAGTACGACTGGTAAACTACAAAGCCGCACCGCGGTAAACACCGGTACTGTGCTTACTCTTAGTCCAACACCACTTGTGTGTATAAAGACCCCAAAATGGCACCTTTCAAGAGACACGCTTACGACGCTATTCTATTCTATGCGCCTTATAATCCGGTGCGCCCTATATATAAAAACAGTTCTAAAATAGGCCATTCATTGAAGGTGCGCCTTATAATCCGGTGCGCTTTATAGTGCGGAAAATACGGTGTATATATATATATATATATATATACAGAATCTTGAAGGAGCACGACGTCAGTACATGCATATATGCATATATATATATGCATATATGTATATATATATATGCATATATATATATATATATATATATATATATATATATATGCGTATATATATATATATATATATATATATATGCGTATATATATATATATATATATATATGCGTATATATATATATATATATATATATGCGTATATATATATATATATATATATATGCGTATATATATATATATATATATATATGCGTATATATATATATATATATATATATATGCATATATATATATATATATATATATATGCATATATATATATATATGCATATATATATATATATGCATATATATATATATATGCATATATATATATATATATATATGCATATATATATATATATATATATATATATGCATATATATATATATATATATATGCATATATATATATATATATGCATATATATATATATATATATATATATGCATATATATATATATATATATATGCATATATATATATATATATATATATATGCATATATATATATATATATGCATATATATATATATATATATATATATGCATATATGCATATATATATATATATATATATATATATATATATATATATATATATATATATATATATATATATATATATATATATATATATATATATATATATATATATATATATATAAATAAATAAATAAATTAGTGCTGGGCAAGTTAACGTGTTATTATCTCGTTAACGCATTAATTAATTAATGCCGACAATTATGTTGTCGTGCGTTAACGCAGTTTTTTTTTAATTATTATTAAGCGGACATTTTTAACACAAGAACCAGGCAGCAAGCGGTGAACAGCTGTTTGTGTGGCTCTTCCTGTTTCCTTCACCTACATTCCCCTGGGTCCTAAGCCCCTCCATGTACAGCTTCTTATCACCCTCTATGTACCAACGTACATTTATAACAAATACCACACATATTATCTGAGTGAATGAAATAGTCTTATTAAATACTTTGTTCTTTACATAGTTGAATGTGCTGACAACAAAATCACAGAAAAATTATCAATGAAAATGAAATGTATTAACCCATGGAGGTCTGGATTTGGAGTCACACTCAAAATTGAAGTGGAAAAACACACTACAGGCTGATCCAACTTTGGTGTAATGTCCTTAAAAGTCCAAATGAGGCTCAGTAGTGTGTGTGGCCTCCACGTGCCTGTATGACCTCCCTACAACGCCTGGGCATGCTCCTGATGAGGTTGCGGATGGTCTCCTGAGGGATCTCCTCCCAGACCTGGACTAAAGCATCCGCCAACTCCTGGACAGTCTGTGGTGCAACGTGGCGTTGGTGGATGGAGCGAGACATGATGTCCCAGATGTGCTCAATTGGATTCAGGTCTGGGGAACGGGTGGGCCAGTCCATAGCATCAATGCCTTCGTCTTGCAGGAACTGCTGACACACTTCAGCCACATGAGGTCTAGCATTGTCTTGCATTAGGAGGAACCCAGGGCCAACCGCACCGGCATATGGTCTCACAAGGGGTCTGAGGATCTCATCTCGGTACCTAATGGCAGTCAGGCTACCTCTGGCGAGCACATGGAGGGCTGTGCGGCCCTCCAAAGAAATGCCACCCCACACCATTACTGACCCACCGCCAAACCGGTCATGCTGGAGGATGTTGCAGGCAGCAGAACGTTCTCCACGGCGTCTTCAGACTCTGTCAGTCTGTCACATGTGCTCAGTGTGAACCTGCTTTCATCTGTGAAGAGCACAGGGCGCCAGTGGCGAAGTTGCCAATCTTGGTGTTCTCTGGCAAATGCCAAACGTCCTGCCCGGTGTTGGGCTGTAAGCACAACCCCCACCTGTGGACGTCGGGCCCTCATACCACCCTCATGGAGTCTGTTTCTGACCGTTTGAGCAGACACATGGACATTTGTGGCCTACTGGAGGTCATTTTGCAGGGCTCTGGCAGTGCTCCTGCTGTTCCTCCTTGCACAAAGGTGGAGGTAGCGGTCCTGCTGCTGGGTTGTTGCCCTCCTACGGCCTCCTCCACGTCTCCTGATGTACTGGCCTGTCTCCTGGTAGCGCCTCCATGCTCTGGACACTACGCTGACAGACACCGCAAACCTTCTTGCCACAGCTCGCATTGATGTGCCATCCTGGATGAGCTGCACTACCTGAGCCACTTGTGTGGGTTGTAGACTCCGTCTCATGCTACCACTAGAGTGAAAGCACCGCCAGCATTCAAAAGTGACCAAAACTTCAGCCAGAAAGCATAGGAACTGAGAAGTGGTCTGTGGTCACCACCTGCAGAACCACTCCTTTATTGGGGGTGTCTGTCTTGCTAATTGCCTATAATTTCCACCTGTTGTCTATTCCATTTGCACAACAGCATGTGAAATTGATTGTCAGTGTTGCTTCCTAAGTGGGCAGTTTGATTTCACAGAAGTGTGATTGACTTGGAGTTACATTGTGTTGTTTAAGTGTTCCCTTTATTTTTTTGAGCAGTGTATTATTTGTACAACTTGTTTTTATGAAGATGGATTTTTGTTTGTTTTGTAGTGCTGGGCAAGTTAACGCGTTATTATCGCGTTAACGCATTAATTAATTAACGTCGACAATT
>NW_027466477.1:5175000-5210000 GCF_050575085.1 Anarhichas minor | reverse complement strand
CGAGCGAAGGAGTTTGAAAGTTAGCTGAACGATTAACGTGAGACAACATCCGGTTTCTTCAGACGAACATCCGGTTTTCAGAATAAGATGCCAACAAAGTATGAATTACATTCACATTAAGTATAAAACATGCTGCATCTCGTGAGTTAAAGGGAAAATATACATATGATATAAGAATGATATAATATAAGAAATATGATCACTACTGTAGTGGCCATTTGTCGACTAAATCAAACTTAAACAAACAATAATCAAACGCCACTGATGCACCGTGGTCGGTATTCTTATGCAGCCAGAAGAGAGTGGATTGTCCATGCAGGATTCCGATTTTCGTATTTATTAAATAAAGCAAACAAAACAAGCAAACAAACTAACTAACTAACTAACAAAAGTCCTGTCATGCCGTCTCTCCTGTCCTGCGCAGAGCTGTGCAGAGCTGTGCAGGTAATATACGCCCACCCCGGTGTATGCTGGTCCTATCTTTCTACTCCTATATATAGCAACAGGTGCCCACAGTAATTACCCAAAAAATAATATAACTAAACAAATTACTATTAAAGAGAAAAAATAATCTTAATATATCAAATATCTACAATAATTAAACAATACTACTTATAAATGAAATAACAAAATATATCAAATAAATAGCTCCAACATTCCGGCCCCTAATTGTGCATAATATCACAATTATTATTCTCAAACGAGCTATTCCTACAATAAACATTATATATGTTATGTGCCATGCATTAAACTAAAGTTAATCTTCTTCTTGACAGACCTATAACAAAAAAGAATAGAGAGAGAAAATAGAGGTAGGGAAAGATAGAGGTAGAGAAAACATCAGTCCATGATGTTAGACTGCCACTTCCAACAGCAGACAGAGCTTCGTCAACAGCCTCTCTAGAATGCTGGTCCTGGTTTGAAGTCCCACAGAGCGCACCAGCCCCTTTGTATCTGGTCTTGCATCAAAACTTTCCCCATCATCCAAGATCCTCTTGGAGCTGTGGAGTCCGCAACAAGGACAATGTCTCCAATAGTGAGGCTTCTTCTTGGCCTTGTCCATTTTTGTGTGACTTTAAACCTTTGAACTTTTCTTTCCACTTCATGCTCCTGATTCTTCAGATTGTCCTTTCTGAGGCCTGCAGAAGCACAAAACTCCTTTATCTTCTGTCCCAATAACAGGAGAAGTTCCTTGACCTTCAGAAACCAAGCCACAGATGTTTTTAGTCTAGTCCAAGATGAAAAATAGTAGATCAGATGGTTGGTGGTATTTTCCAAATCCTTTGATAGCATTTACCATTAAGTCCCTTTTGACCTCTGGGTCATCTGCAGAAATCACATCAAGATTCACATCCAGTTTAGGCCACTCCTTCTTTGACTTATAGAGAAACTCAGGTCCATTTATCCATCTCCTGCCTTTCAGGAAATCCTCCGCTCTCATTCCTCTTGATGCTTCATCTGCTGGATTCTCCTTGGAACCCACATATCTCCACTGATCCACATCTGCTGCTTCTCTGATGAAAGAGGTTCTGTTTGCCACAAAAGTGTGGAATCATCTTGTTTCACTAGAGATATACTTAAGGACTGTTGTGCTGTCCGTCCAGAAGACTGACTTCTCCAGCTTGAGTTGCAACTCCTTCTGAAGCATTTTATCAACACGAACAGCAAGAACTGCGGCTATGAGTTCCAGTCGAGAAATTGTAGTCTGCTTTAGTGGAGCAACTCTGGCCTTTCCCAAGAGAAATGCAACATGTACTTTATGATCCTTTTCCAATCTCACATAAGACACAGTTCCATAGCCAACTTGACTGGCATCAGAAAAGTGGTGAAGTTGTGCTGTAGTAGGTTCTCCAAAGTCTCTGGGTTTAATACAGCGGTCCACTTTGAACTCAGACATTCTTTGCAGGTCCTCAAGCCAATTAGACCATTGTTCAGAGAAAGAGTGGGGAATAGCGTCATCCCACCCCAGGTTTCTCCTACAAAGCTCCTGCAGTAACAGCTTGGCTGGCATACTGAATGGGGCTAGAAATCCCAAAGGGTCATAAAGTGAGCTGGCCACTGACAAAATGCCTCTTCTGGTGTTTGGCTGTTCTTGTAATGATGTCCTGAACTTGAACTTGTCAGTTTCAATGCACCACTCTAGTCCTAGTGCTCGCTCCATTGGAAGTTGGTCTGTATCCAAATCCAGTTCCACCATTTCTTTTGGTCTTTTGTCCTCAGCGATTGACAGCAGCACTGTGCGGCTGTTGCTGATCCATCTTGAAAGATTGAATCCTCCTTTATGACAGAGAGCATTCAAATCTTTGATCATTTGCAGTGCCTCCTTCTCGGACACCATGGATTTCATCCACATAAAAATTATGTTTGACTGTATTTGTCACTTCTGGCGGGAAATGTTGGACATTATCATCTGCAGTTCTCCTCAAAGCATAATTTGCACAACTTGGTGAGGATACAGCTCCAAACAGATGTACTTTCATCCGATACTCCAGTGGAGACTGTGCAGTGTCACCATCAGACCACCAGAGGAAGCGGAGAAAGTTGATGTGCTTTTCTGAGACATGAACTTGATGAAACATGGCTTGGATGTCGGCCATTACTGCAACGGGCTCTTGCCTAAATCGGACGAGGACTCCAATAAGAGTGTTAGTAAGATCAGGTCCCTGCAAGAGCTGGCAGTTCAGTGATGTCCCTTTAAAAGTTGCTCCACAATCAAAAACAACTCTCAGTTTGCCTTTTCTGGGATGATAGACTCCATGATGAGGGATATACCACACCTTTCCATCACTTTGTTTGAGTTGATCAGCAGGTACCATCTCAGCATATCCTTGAGTTATCATGTTGTTTAGGAATGCGGTGTATTCCTCCTTAAATGGAACATTCTTGACAAATTTTCTTTTCAGGCTTCGGAGGCGCTGTTCTGCAACACAGCGATTGTTAGGCAAGACAGAATTTTCCTGTCTGAAAGGTAAGTCAATACAGTAATGGTCTCCCGTTAATACTGTTGTGTTGCTCATAACATTCATGAACTTGATGTCTTCTCTGGACATTTCAATCTGCTCCTCTGATGATCTCTCATTAAAGTCATGGTTATACTGTTTAACCAGCATTCCTTGCAGATGTTCCACAGAGATTCGGTTGGCTGTTACAGCAGGGCAGCCACTCTTACTCCTACTGCTTCCGTCGCGAAGTGGACCATTAATGACCCAACCAACTCTGGTTCTGACCGCATAAGGTCCTTCATCCTGGCTGTTTATCAGCTCCTAAGGTTCCATCACTTTTGGAGCATCAGTTCCAATTAGTAACTCAACACCTGCATCAATGTCGTGGAGCTTAACATCCTTGAGATAAGACCATTGATTAAGATCCTCCTCTCGTGGGACGTTGAGTGTAGAAACAGGCATGCTCTTTTGAGTTAAAACATCAGGTAACTCAATGAAATCATTTGTGCTCATACCAGACACTTCAAGACCTGACAGAATATGTGCATTAACAATCTTCTTTTGACTCATAGTTCTCAGCAGAATACTAGTCTTTTTACCCTTCAAGTTCAATTTTCTTGCCAAGTTCTCTTTACAGAATGTGCCGGAACTCCCTGGATCCAAGAAGGCATATGTCTGCACCGTTTTCTTACCCCTCTGGCTCTTGACTTTGACTGCGACGATAGAAAAGATGGAATTATCTTCATAACCAGCCCCAATATGGCCGCAGGTCTGAGACATTGTGGTTGAGACACTTGGAGGGCTCACAGACTGTTGGGCTTGTCGAAAGGTTGTTATTTTATCTTGCCACTCTATGTGAAGGACTCCTGGGTGCTTTTGGTGACACGCATTGCAATCCAAGCGACTCCTGCAGTCTTTGCTTGTGTGGCCTACTTTCAGGCAACCAAAACAAATACCCTGTTCCTTGATAAAGTTTATTTTATCACGATGTCCTTTCACTTTAAACTGTGAGCATTTATCCAATGAGTGACAACTTTGTGTACAAAACAGACAGTTGTGAATAGAGGATGACTTGGTCTTGTTTCCTGTGTACTGAGTGATGACTCCTTCTTTTACTGCAGTAACGTTGGTGGCAAAGCTGCTTCCCTTCGTCCTTTGCTTCAAGTGACTAACGTTGGGGACCTTCATGTTGGTGAGTTGTGAGTCCTGAATGTTGCCAAAAAGTGGATCTGAGGCAATTCTGACTTGTTTTTCAATGAAAGCAACAAGATCCTTAAACAGTGCTCTCTGGTCACTTCGCTCTTGCAGATCACAAGCAACATTTCTCCACCTTTTAATTCATAAGGAAGTTTCAAGATGATGCTCCTCATATTAGATGGTAGGTCCAGTTCCTTCATATGCATCATTTGCTCTGTTAGATTTGAGCATCCTCGAAGAAACAGGGAAAATGATTGCAATGCTTTAATATCTTCACTTTTAACAGGCATCCAGCTGAGAATCTTTTCCATATACGCAGATGCAATTTTGTATTCGTTTCCAAAGTGCTCCGCCAGAAGACTTTTGGCTCGGTGGTATCCCTGATCTGAAGGTAGATGTTGACAACTGCACACCAAGTCTCTTGACTGCCCCCTGGTGTATTATTCGAGAAAGTGTAAACAGTCACTCCAATTAGTTGTCTTCTCCTCTACTCCATTTTCAAAAGCTCTGATGAAAGACCTGTACTGAAGAGGGTCTCCATCAAACACAGGAATATTTCTTACAGGAAGGACAGAGCACAGATTTTGCTGGACCAGCAGAGCAGCGATGTCATTTTGTCTTTGCATCCAATTTACAATGTCATTCTGATGGGGTTGAGGTTGCACAAGTCCTGCTTGATTTTCATCCACACTTTGTGTCGCTTGAACTGGAGCATCAGTCTTTAATAGCATCTCATCAATTTGTGTTTTTCACCTTTGTTTAGGCCTAACAACTTGTGGTTGCATTATGGGATCAGACACAGAAATAACATCCATTTCAACAGGAACAAAGGTGTAGGCATGGGGATTTAATGGTCTTGCTTCTTTGGAATTGTTCCTTTCAAAATAAGAGTTCATTCCATCTGAACATTTTGAGCCACACTGGGATGAATTGATTTCCAAGACATGAAGCTTTGCATTTGTAGCTCCCAATTCCATTTCAAGTTCCAATTGTTCCTTTTCTTTCTCCAACATTTCCTCTTGAGCTTCTATTAAATGTTTCCTTTTTAGAGCAGCAACACGCTCCATCAGAGCTGCCTTGTCGGCCTCAGCTCTAATGCGTGCAGATGATGTTGATGAAATCCGTGATAGCTGGGAACGTGTCTTTACAGAGTTCACCTTTACACTTGACACGTTAGAAGCACTATCTTCAGGGTTTATTTTGTCTGCAACACTTTGGTCTTCGTGGGAGTCTTTACTTGGCTGCACATATGGGTGACCCACTTCAGACAGCCAGCTTTTTACCTTTTCAGTGAAGTCACAGAATATTGTCATTTTTTCTTTGAAGTACTGATTTTGCCTTGTAACTTCATCTTGAGGTAAAGGTAAGTTCACAAAAGATGTATGCATGTCATTTGCATCTTGGTAACACTTGATGAATGTAGAAAGCTCAGCATTCACTGAATTTACATTTTCATTGGAAGTCATTAAAGCACTTATGTTTCTCAAACACTTTTTGGCTTGTTTGCATTTTGCAGTCCTCTTTTGCTGGTACATGTCCGTGTAGAACTCCAAGCCTTTAGAAGTCATTTTAATGTTTCTTGCTTCTGACGGCGTTTCAACATCCTTCGCCTGAACGTCAGACATTTTGAAGCTTCTTCTAAACTGCTTGTCGGACATCAATCAAATCCATATTTATATATACAGTTGTGTGAAAAAGTGTTTGCCCCCTTCCTGATTTCTTATTTTTTTGCATGTTTGTCACACTTAAATGTTTCAGATCATCAAACAAATTTTAATATTAGACAAAGATAACAAGTAAACACAAAATGCAGTTTTTATATTGAAGGTTTTTATTATTAAGGGGGAAAAAAAATCCAAACCTACATGGCCCTGTGTGAAAAAGTGATTGCCCCCTAAACCTAATAACTGGTTGGGCCACCCTTAGCAGCAACAACTGCAATCAAACGTTTGCGATAACTGGCAATGAGTCTTTTACAGCGCTGTAGAGGAATTTTGGCCCACTCATCTTTGCAGAATTGTTGTAATTCAGCCACATTGGAGGGTTTTCGAGCATGAACCGCCTTTTTAAGGTCATGCCACAGCATCTCAATCGGATTCAGGTCGGGACTTTGACTAGGCCACTCCAAAGTCTTCATTTTGTTTTTCTTAAGCCATTCAGAGGTGGACTTGCTGGTGTGTTTTTGATCATTGTCCTGCTGTAGAACCCAAGTGCGCTTCAGCTTGAGGTCACGAACAGATGGCCGGACATTCTCCTTCAGGATTTTTTGGTAGACAGCAGAATTCATGGTTCCATTTACCACAGCAAGTCTTCCAGGTCTTGAAGCAGCAAAACAGCCCCAGACCATCACACTACCACCACCATATTTTACTGTTGGTATGATGTTCCTTTTCTGAAATGCCGTGTTACTTTTACGCCAGATGTAATGGGACATACACCTTCCAAAAAGTTCAACTTTTGTCTCGTCAGTCCACAGAGTATTTTCCCAAAAGTCTTGGGGATCATCAAGATGTTTTCTGGCAAAACTGAGACGAGCCTTTATGTTCTTTTTGCTCAGCAGTGGTTTTCGTCTTGGAACTCTGCCATGCAGGCCATTTTTGCCCAGTCTCTTTCTTATGGTGGAGTCATGAACACTGACCTTAATTGAGGCAAGTGAGGCCTGCAGTTCTTTGGATGTTGTTCTGGGGTCTTTTGTGACCTCTTGGATGAGTCGTCGCTGCGCTCTTGGGGTAATTTTGGTCGGCCGGCCACTCCTGGGAAGGTTCACCACTGTTCCATGTTTTCGCCATTTGTGGATAATGGCTCTCACTGTGGTTCGCTGGAGTCCCAAAGCTTTAGAAATGGCTTTGTAACCTTTTCCAGACTGATAGATCTCAATTACTTTGATAAACCACAGTTATTGTTTTATATATGTATAAGTATATGTTTTAACAGGGGGGGGCAATCACTTTTTCACACAGGGCCATGTAGGTTTGGATTTTTTTCCCCCTTAATAATAAAAACCTTCATTTAAAAACTGCATTTTGTGTTTACTTGTGTTATCTTTGTCTAATATTTTTTTGATGATCTGAAACATTTAAGTGTGACAAACATGCAAAAAAATAAGAAATCAGGAAGGTGGCAAACACTTTTTCACACAACTGTATGTGTATATATATATGTATATATGTATATATATATGTATATATATATACACAGAGGCAGCAGATAGTGGGATTGTCACCGCCCAACATGTCAGGCTAGCCCACTGACCAATCACGTACTTGTAGACCAGTTAGCAGCTCTGACACGTCAAAGAATACGCCCAACATGTCAAACTAAAGATCTGATTGGTTGAACACTATGACAATCAACAACATCGTCCCCATTCACTTAAACTGCACATGGATGCACTTGAGAGTCTGCAGGCCTCTGCCTCTGTTCTTACCTAGAGACACAGAGGTGAGATCTGATTGGATAAAAGCTCTACTTAAAACAAGCTGCACTGGAAGCAGAGCAACTGAGGAAGACAGTAGCTGTGCAATGAGAACATAAGATAATGGGGAAAATATTATTATAAATTATAATACATGGTGTATTTAAGAACAATTTTTCAATTATAAAATAGTTATAACTTTGTGATTCTGTTCAGGCCAGCAGAGAAGGCCTTGCAGGCCCTGACGGCCCACCACTGATGAATATGTACGTATATATATATATATATATATATATAATATATATATATATATATATAATATACATAGATATATATAATATACATACATATAATATACCCTGAGCAATATTTTATTTCAGACAATTATATATAACTTTGATACAGGTTGTTACTAGTCTATTAATATATTTGTCTCTTGTTTATCATTAACAAATGACCTCGTTGATTTATAAAATCCTTTTTTTTATAAAACTCAGATTAAATGTAAATCAAACGTGTTAAAGGGAAGACAGACCATAATATTCCTGAAGTTCTGACTCATATGTTCTACTAATGAACCAAGATGAAGGACAAAGATGGTGTTCTGCATCTTTAATAACAATCAGGCGTTATGAATAACACCAGTTTGATCCTAAAGAGAAGATTAATATACAGAATCATCTATAAGAAAATAACAATTCATGTTTATGATTCAACTCGTTGTGTCAAACTTAATACGACTTTTAACTCAGGATTCACATCTTCATCACAAACCTGCTTGTTTTTTCCAAAGTAAAGGCGGGAAAGTTTCTTTACAATCACAAAATATGCTTCAAACTTACTTTGGCTTCTCGACTGAAGGGAATAAATATAAATATAAATATATATATAAATATATATAAATATATATATATATAAATATATATATATATATATATAAATATATATATATAAATATAAATATATATATATATATATATAAATATATAAATATATATATATAAATATATAAATATATATATATAAATATATATATAAATATATATATATAAATATAAATATATAAATATATATATATATATATAAATATATATATATAAATATAAATATATATATATATAAATATAAATATATATATATATAAATATATAAATATATATATATAAATATATATATATATATATATAAATATATATATATAAATATATATATATATATATATATATATATAAATATATATATATATATATATAAATATATATATATAAATATATATATATATATATATTTATATATATAATATATTATATATAGAAACAAGCTGTTTATTTTTACAGTTAAAGTTTAGACTTTGATGATAATCTGTCACAATCTTCTTCTGTGGAAGAAGTGAGATATAATAACTGATGTTTTACAATAAACTGTAGAATCCTGTTAACCAATCAGAACTCACAGAAGTAAATATTCACACTGTACAAGTTAAAGAAAGGTTTTTCTATAAAAGCGACAAACCTGCAGACTAACCGTCTAAAATCAAACAAACCGAGTTGATTGTCAAAGGCACCGAATGTTCCACTTTGGACAAAGTTTCCTCCAGACGATGAAATGTTCAACATGAAGTCATTGATACGGTGGAAAGACACGAATCTCGGGTGATCATGATCTGATGACATCATCATGATCTGATCTCAGGTGTGTCCAGGTGAAGCAGGTAGAACCAGACCAGCGAGCCGGTTCTCTGGATGGACACCAGGGGGCAGCATCACACATTCTAACGTTTAGATTCTCACACATTTTGGAACAGAGAGCTTGTTATAAAACACTTTACCCAAATCTGGAGACTATTGGTAAGATAAAAAAAAATCGAACTATGTTTTGGCACCAATTTTGACCCAAAAGGCCGAAAGTGTGTTTACCGTATTTAAGGAACTCCTTGTTACAAGACATACAGAGTTTATCTCGGTGTCTTTTAGAGTCCAGGCTCTCAAACTGGTCCAGCTAACTGGGATTAACTGGATACGGATCCTCACTCCTGTACCTTGGCGGTGTCGTCCAGGTAGTAGACGTTGACCAGGTGGCGGTTCAGGTGGCGCCGGTACTCCGCCTCCAACGGGAACGTGCGGTCGCAGAAGATGCACAGGTGACTCTTGAGCTCCGTCGGGGACGGGATCTCGTCGGTGGGCGTCTCGGGGTCGTTGGCCATCTTGCCCGACCCGGCGTCGTTGCTGTTGAGGCCGGAGTCGTCACTGTTCTCGGAGGCGCTGTCGCTGATGTCACTTCCTCCCTCGTGGCTGCTGTGGATGCCCTCGTCGTCCTCCGGGTCGCTGGTTTTGTTTCGCTGGCCTGGGAGCACCAGAGAAGGCGGCGATGTGGGTTTAACGAACGTGGGAGCGGGGCGGTCTTCGGCGGGAGAAGGCGTGTCCTCACCTGAGCTGCAGGTGGGTTTGTTCAGAGTCTTCTCTGGCAGTGTTGGAGTGGTTTCATCAGTGGAGGTCTTCTTCGGGTGGTCCAGCTCAGCAGATGCTTCTGGACTGTGAACTGAAGTCTTCTGGTCCTTAACTGGATCCACAGCTTGTTGAAGGCTCGTGGCTTTCTTGCTGGTGTTCCTGATCTTCTTCTGCTTTACAGGGCATGACCCGGTCCTGTCTGACCCGGTGGACCTCTGTGGTGGCGGAGCGGCATCATTCATATTCTTAGTGTCTTCTGAAGCAGGTTTCACCTGCAGCTTCTCTGCAGCGCCGGCTTTCAGCCGTCTGGCCTTGGATGGAGTCTCAGACGAGGACTTTTTGGAAAGGTCGAGAGCCTCCGCTGCTTTCCTCTTGGCAGCCTTTTCTTTCACCACCTTTTCCTTTTTCTCAGGACCGCCCGGTTTCTGCTGAGCTTCAACCACATGTTCTGGTATTTTCTCTGACTTCTTTGATCCAGACTTCCTCGGCTTGTTGAGGCTTTTGTTCTCCTTTCCGGTGCCATCGTTCTTCTGATGTCCTCTCCCCTTCTCAGGCCTCACCTTCTCTTCCTCTTTCTGCCTCACTTCTCTTTCCTCCTCTGGTCTTTGTTGGTCTGGTTTGTCCGTCTCCGTCTGGTCCTGGACCGTTGTTTTCTTGACTCGTCTCTTCACCTTGTCTGTATTAACAGCAGCAGTTATTGTCTCCGTCTCTAGAGGATTCTCATTGACCTTCTCAGTCTTCTTCTGCCTCGTTGTGATCTTTTTCTCTGGTTCCACCTTCTCTTTTACTTTCTGTAGTTTCTCTTTCTCAGCAGTGACGCTGGATTTCTTCGGAGGCTTGTCAGGTGCTTCGGTTTGAACCGGTTGGGCGATGCTGGGCTGGCTGCTCTTTTTGATTGACAGATTGATGGGACTCGAGTCCTCGCCCTCGTCCTCCATGTCAAAGTCCTCCTCGACGCCGGATGAATTGTCAAACTTGCCTGCACCAGAGTCCTGGTTTTCCTCTGCACTGTCAGCACCGGGTTTCTTGACGCGCAGCTTGACCTTGGAGATGTCCACGGATACATCGCAGCCGGAGTGCCTGGACTTGATGTGGTACTGCAGGTTGCATTTCTTGGAGGCGGCGTACTTGCAGAGAGGGCAGAGAAACTGTCGAGGGTTCAGGTGGAGTTCCACGTGCTTCTTGAAGTTGCTGCGGTCGGCGGTCTTGTACTCGCAGTACGGGCAGGAAAGAGGTTTGGGGCCATTGTGGACCTGCCGGGCGTGGCGGGTCACCTCGTGCTGGTTGGCTGCCAGGTAGTTACAACTCTCACACTTGAAAGGACGCTCACCTGCACAAAGGAAGCCAAGAGTCAAACTGGTGCAGAGGATAATGTGACAGGTGAAACACCAAAGACAGGTCATGCAGGAAGCTTCATATCCACACCAGAACACATCAGTCTGAAGACACTGAGTGTCAAACAGGGTTCATAATGTTGCTTTATACAGGTGTGAGGTGTGTCTCCAGACTGATCTGCTTTGGTGTGAACACTTCAGACAGGTACACAGCACAGGAAGTCACGGCACAGGAAGTCACGGCACAGGAAGTCACGGCACAGGAAGTCATAGCATATACTTCCACTGCAAATCACTTTACCATGTTAATCCAAAGCGACCGCTTTATTGAGAGCAACAAACACAAACATGTTTAAAGTGAGAGACGAGAACCTCAACAATCACCTGTTTCGACAGCTAAGAACTCTACTGCTGCTGCTACTACTAGTACTACTGCTGCTGCTGCTGCTACTTCTACTAGTAGGTGCGTCTCAGGTCATTTTGTGCCCCTCAACTCATGAAGCCATCATTGGAGTTAAAAGTTGTCAAGTCTTTTGGATTCTGTCGAGTCTAAACTCATCAAATTCATGACTCCTATCTGACTCTGGTCTAAGTCCCATTACTGGAGTCCACACCACTGGCTGTCACCATCCAGTAAAGCCCAACTCAAGACCAGCAAGTTCAAAGTCAAGACGGGTCAGACCCAAGTCAGGATGGGCAAGTCCTAGGTCTAGTCCTAAGTCAAGACGGGTAAGTCCATCAGAAGTACCTCATCTACGGAAGCAATTTGGGGCGTCTTGCCCAAAGACATAAACATGTACTATTGGAGCCAGGGATCAAACCGCCCATCCTATAATTGAAGGATAAGACCTGCAAGTCCTAAGTCGAGACCTGCAAGTCCTAGGTCGAGACCTGCAAGTCCTAAGTCGAGACGGGCAAGTCCGAAGTCGAGACGGGCAAGTCCGAAGTCGAGAAAAGTAAGCCCCAAGTCAATATCAAGTCCTAAACTTTGTGTTTAGAGTTCTAGACCAGTCAATATATTAAGACTTCAGTCTGACTCTAGTCTAGTCCAAGTAAGGTGACCCAAGTCCAGACCTCTGGCTGGACTATGTTCAGGATCAGGATCTGATTAAACTAGTGCTGGGCAATGATTACAATTTTTAATCGCGATTAATCTCATTGTTATGGCAAAGTTCAATAACGAATTCAAAAGTAGTGTATTGTGCACTTTTATTTTGAAAATACTGCTATATGAACAAAAGGTCAATAACATTTGGTTTGTAAACACTTTAAACACATCAGGTTCTTGTTAGCAGCAGTATTCCCTTTACACAGTAGCAGTTATAACACAGTTATAATGATTCTGATCATAGATATTCAGCCGGTGTTCACAACTTTATCTTCATGTGTGTAAGAGATGCAATTTAAATATACACCAGCAGCAGCAGGAAGTGACACCACACAAACAGCTGTTCACCGCTCGCTGCCCGGTTCTTGTGTTAAAAATGTCCGCTTAATAAAAATAAAAAAACCCGATAAGATAATTGTCGGCGTTAATTAATAACGCGTTAACTTGCCCAGCACTAGATAAAACGTATTCCTGAGGGTTCACAGACAGCTTAGTACTGATCAGGTCTCATATGATCATTAACCTGTACAGGTTCCTGTGTGTATGAAGACAAACGTTACAGGGCTCAAGTGTGGACGACTGACCAGAGTGAGTCCTCATGTGGCGGGTCAGGTGGGTCTTCTGAGAACTGGAGTAGTCGCAGTAGGGACACTGGAAAGGACGGACACCTGTACAACACATACAGTACATCAAGACTTTAAACCCCTGTCAGGTGGGTCACTGCAACAACAGGAAGAGACAAAGACAAGAGACAGGTGTGTCCTACCTGTGTGCGTCCTGATGTGCTGGATGTAGTTGCTCTTGCGGTCAGAGAAGTAGGAGCACTGGCTGCAGGTGTGCAGTTTGCTGGGGAAGTGGTTCCTCAGGTGTTTCCTCCAGTGGTACTGGCTCACGGTGGTGTACGGACACAGAGTGCACTTGAACACCCTGCAGAGACACAGCGGCACTCGTCTTTAACCATCTGAAGGTACAACCAGAGGTGAGAACAGTGAGGTCACCTGTGTTGTGTGTTACCTGTGGTCTTCGCCCTCCTTGCTGTGGTGTTTCAGGTGAGCGATGTAATGGTCGTATCTGTTGGTGTTGTAGCCGCACCGCTCGCACCGGATCAGACCTTTGATGTCACCTGCCGCTGCCTCCTCGCTGCTCTCCGCCTCCCCTCCGGACGGTTCCTGGTTCTCGGGTGCGTCCTTGGTCCTGGTCTTGCTCCTGCCCTCGACCCGGTTCACCACCATCATCTTGCTGACGCCGTGAGTGCCGAGGTGTTTGACGAACTCCTGCTCGTTCTGGGCCTGGAAGTGACACGGCTTACACTGGAAGGGCTTCTTCTTCTTGGTGGTCTCCATCACGGCAACGGGGACGCGTGGACGTTCGACGACCTGCTCAGGTGTTTTGGTGCAGGCAGAGGGGCGGGGCTTAGTGTGACGGGACAGGTCTTCAGCTTTGACCCCTTCCTCCTCTATGTCGTTTCCTACGACCACGGCAACGATGTTGGGGCTGGGAGACTCGGGGTACTCGAGGATACACACCTCTCTGTAGTTCTGGTTATCGTAACTGTACCTGTACCCCACACACACACACGCACCCCCCCCCCACACCCCCACACACACACACACACACACACACTGAGTTGACACACAGGTAACACTTTCCTGACCTAACTCCTGACTAATGATCGGGTGCGGGCTAACTCCTCCTGACTAATGATCGGATGCTAGCTAACTCCTCCTGACTAACGATCGGGTGCGGGCTAACTCCTCCTGACTAATGATCGGATGCTAGCTAACTCCTCCTGACTAACGGTCGGATGCTAGCTAACTCCTCCTGACTAACGGTCGGATGCTAGCTAACTCCTCCTGACTAACTGTCGGATGCTAGCTAACTCCTCCTGACTAACTGTCGGGTGCGGGCTAACTCCTCCTGACTAACTGTCGGGTGCGGGCTAACTCCTCCTGACTAACTGTCGGGTGCGGGCTAACTCCTCCTGACTAACTGTCGGGTGCGGGCTAACTCCTCCTGACTAACTGTCGGGTGCGGGCTAACTCCTCCTGACTAACTGTCGGGTGCGGGCTAACTCCTCCTGACTAACTGTCGGGTGCGGGCTAACTCCACCTGACTAACTGTCGGGTGCGGGCTAACTCCTCCTGACTAACTATCGGGTGCGGGCTAACTCCTCCTGACTAACTATCGGGTGCGGGCTAACTCCTCCTGACTAACTATCGGGTGCGGGCTAACTCCTCCTGACTAACTATCGGGTGCGGGCTAACTCCTCCTGACTAACGATCGGGTGCGGGCTAACTCCTCCTGACTAACGATCGGGTGCGGGCTAACTCCTCCTGACTAACGATCGGGTGCGGGCTAACTCCTGACTAACGGTCGGGTGCGGGCTAACTCCTGACTAACGGTCGGGTGCGGGCTAACTCCTGACTAACGGTCGGGTGCGGGCTAACTCCTGACTAACGGTCGGGTGCAGGCTAACTCCTGACTAACTGTCGGGTGCGGGCTAACTCCTGACTAACTGTCGGGTGCGGGCTAACTCCTCCTGACTAATGATTGGGTGCGGGTTAACTCCTGACCTGACGATGTTCTCCTCCTCGCTGTCCGAGTAGCTGCATCCCACCGTCTTCAGCTCCATCATCTCCTTCTCGTCCGCCGCGCTACCGTCACCGCCGGAGCTCTCTGCCGCCGTCACCGCCGCTACGTTGGCTAGCATCACCAGCTGAGGAGCCGGCAGCGTGTTCCTCGGCATGTCGCTCTGAGCGTCCTCCATCAGTGGAACGCCGACGGGGAACATCTCCACGGAGAACACCGTCTGAGCGTCCATGTTGGTTTAAGCTCTTCAACTCGGCAGGAAGGAGAAGCTGCAGAGAGGACGACATGGAGGACGAAGACAGAAACAATGAGGTGTCTTTATCATTATTAATGCTAAATAGTTTATGGTGTTCTATGTAGTGCAGGGGTCCCCAACTGGCAGACCGCGGTCCGGATCCGGACCCAGGATCTCAAACAGATAGATAATATTGAGATCTACGTATTACCGAGCCAGTTTATATTTTAACCGGCGCAAATTATTCAGGCGTTACAGCACTTGTTCAGCGGTGCAGGAAACCAATGCGTTGTAAATCACATCACGTGATGCAGCTCAGCCAATCAGATATGGGTATTCTGACATGTTTCCTGATTCGAGTGAGATGAGATGTACACACACCGTGACACACGGGGCTGAGACGAGGAAATAGAAAGAAGAGCAGGAACATTGCACTGATCAGAGAAGTTATCGCACATGACGTTCTCCAAAAAGAGAAACATGTTCAGAGAGAACAGAATTTATAAGCATGAATGAACAGACTCTTCTATGTTAATTCTTCCCACAGGAAGTTAAAACCAACATGTCTCATATGTCCAGAAACCATAACTATTGATAAAAGAGGCAAATGAAGCGACACTACGAGGTAAAGCACAACTCTTTTGAACAAACGTACCCACTCACATCTAAAATGAAGATACAGAAAATAAACCTAAGAGCCCAATATGATCAGAATCCTAACACATGAGTTCACTGTTCAACAATGATGTTAACAGAGAGAATAGAGCTGAAACAAGTGTTAATAACCACAGATAAAGATCATGCACAAACATTTCTCTTTTTAGACGAGAAAAATATAATATTGTGTCTTTTTTGATTGACATCACTTCACACCTAAATGAACTGAATTTAAAGCTGCAGACAACTCAGTGAAATACATTTTTCTAAAATGAATTACTTTATTTTAAGATGTACATTTTTGAAAAGCTTTCTGTTATGTCAGTTATTCTTTAATCCAGACATTATTGTACTTGAAATGAGAAGAACATGTATTTATGTATTTATAATCCATCCAGTTACATTTGAAACTGAGAATAATAATTGTTAAAATATAATTGATGTGTACTTTCTTTATTTGATTTGACAGTTGTTGACTACACAGAGACGTTACTACTACTAGGCTTCTTGAATATATATATATATATATTTATATTAGTGCTGGGCAAGTTAACACGTTAATTTCGCGTTAACGCATTCATTAATTAACGCCGAAAATAATTTTATCGCGCGTTAACGCATTTTTTAATTTATTATGATTTTTTTATTGAAAGACAAGAGACAATACATATACATAACAACAAGAGGATGACATGAACAGTGGGATAAAAGCCAGCAAACATCCTATAGTCAGTAATTTTAGTGCACCTATATGCTGAAATTCACGGTAAACGCATTTAAACGGCACAGATCGGTCGCGAGCGAAGGACTTTGAAAGTTAGCGGAAAGATTAACGTGAGACAACATCCGGTTTCTTCAGACGAACATCCGGTTTTCAGAATAAGATGCCAACAAAGTATGAATTATATTCACATTAAGTATAAAACATGCTACCTGCATCTCGTGAACCAAATGTTATTGCCCTTTTGTTCATATAGCAGTACTTTTAAAATAAAAGTGCGCAATACACTACTTTTGAATTAATTATTGAACTTTGCCATAACAATGCGATTAATCGCAAAAAATCCATGCGATTAATCGCAAAAAATCCATGCGATTAATTGCGATTAATTTATTTATTATTAAGTTACATTTTTAACACAAGAACCAGGCAGCAAGCAGTGAACAGCTGTGTTCGTGTGGCGTCACTTCCTTCCCCCCCCCCCCCCCCCCCCCCGGGTCCGGAACCCCTCCTACACTCCTTCACCTAGTTCACTCTTGTCTCACAAACACACACACACACACACACACACACACGCGCGCGCGCGTGATCGTCTCGTTACAGATCAAACGTGACTGTTGTGAAGTGGAGCTTCTCGTGAGGACCAAGACACGTCTTGTTTGAACGGAACACTTTACTGTCTGAACTGCAGTATTACAGTGTTACAGTGAACACAACGGGCTCTTGCACCCGACATGTGGTTTTCTACGTATCAACATTGTTAGCGTCAAGAACAAGTACCATTCTACTTCCTGTCTCTTAAAAGTAAAAGCACTTCCGTTTTCATGCTCTTCACAATAAAAGTAAATCATGCAATCAAACAATTAACAGTGACAATATTAAAATACATATTGTCGAGTTTTTAAAGTGTTTTTGTTTGGAATATGTATAATAAGCATCATTTAGTATCACTACTGAGAATTTAACAAACATAAAAACATGATGTAGATATGTTTACAGTTTTCAAGGTGTATATTTAAATATCATCTCTTACACATGAAGATAAAGTTATGAACACCGGCTGAATATCTATGATCAGAATCATTATAACTGTGTTATAACTGCTTCTGTGTAAAGGGAATACTGCTGCTAACAAAAACCTGATGTGTTTAAAGTGTTTAAACCAAATGTTATTGACCTGTTGTTCATATAGCAGTACTTTCAAAATAAAAGTGCACAATACACTACTTTTGAATTAATTATTGAACTTTGCGCATAACAATGAGATTAATCGCGATTAAAAATATTAATCGTTGCCCAGCACCAATATATATGTATGTATATATATACGTGTGTGTATATGTACATATATATTATAGATGTATATTAATATGAATATAAATATACATTTGTGTGTCTTCCCACTGCTCAGTGAAGACGGTTATACATATTAATATATTCATATGTATAACAGTCTTCACTGAGCAGTGGAGACGGGTCGCCTTGTCCTCCATTTTGAAACAGCACCACAGTTCAGTCGACAGCGACAAACGTTCAGAAGTAAGGAGAAGTGAACTTATAACTATAAGTTTAAACTATAAGTTTACACTCATAGTTTAAACTCACAGTAAACTAACTTCTTACTTTAAAGAGTGAAAGATTAAAGTGATCAAGAGAACAACAGATTCACTCTTATTAAACACGTTAAACTTAGGACGTTTAAAGTAAACACACAAACTATCTTTAACAAAACAAACTGTATCATCGAGCTGTTTAAACTTTGAGACTTTTAAAATCTAAAGTCGGTTAAAGATTAAAAAAGTGAAAGTGTGATAAACAAACACGTGTTGAACGTTTACGGACTAAACTCTAAATAATAATGTGTTTTAACCTCAATAAAGATACTTAAAGTTATATATAACTATGTAATATATATGTATAAAAGTAAGTTTCACAACGTGGCTGTGATTTAAAGTGATTTAAAGTGATTTAAAGTGATTTAAAGACCATTTCAGGTTCAGAAAACTTTAGTTTGCGGAAGCGCATAATTGTGATTAAAAAGAGCGACTTTTACATTAGTATATTTAAAGTGCTTATAAAGTACTAAAGCAGGTTTCTGTCCGATATAAGTTAACGTTAGCTTGAGGATGGAAGTGTTACGAGTCCTTCGGCTGGTCGTGTGTTATCCTTGGTGCTGATCAGCCCCGGACAGCGACCTTCTTCTTCATCGACTCTACGCCTCCATTTTACTACCAACCACCGCTCCGCTCTCACTAACCACCGGTCAGCGGAGTCACAAACACCCGGACAATGAGCACCAAACCCCGGGGAGGAACTCACCGAGTCTGAGGGTCTTTTGATCCACTTTCATTCACTTGTTTCCGGCTTCAGGACTTTTTCTATCTTCGACGAGCAAACAGCGCAGAAAGAAAAAAGTGAAGAAGAAGTTTCCGCACATTCCTGCACACTGACGTACGGACGGTGACGTCAGCACGTCGATCCGGAAGTGAGCTGGAGGTTAGAGGCTTCAGCTGTTTGTGTATATGTGTGTGCGTGTATACGCGTGAGTGTGTGTTAGTGTGCGTGTTAGTGTTTGTGTGTGTGTGCGTGTGTATATGTGTGAGTGTGTGTGTGTGTGTGTGTGTTAGTGTATGTGTGTGTTAGTGTATATGTGTTTGTGTGTGTGTTAGTGTATATGTGTTAGTGTGTGTGTTAGTGTATGTGTGTGTTAGTGTATATGTGTTAGTGTGTGTGTGTTAGTGTATGTGTGTGTTAGTGTATATGTGTTAGTGTGTGTGTTAGTGTATGTGTGTGTTAGTGTATATGTGTTAGTGTGTGTGTGTTAGTGTATGTGTGTGTTAGTGTATATGTGTTAGTGTGTGTGTGTTAGTGTATGTGTGTGTTAGTGTATATGTGTTAGTGTGTGTGTTAGTGTATGTGTGTGTTAGTGTATATGTGTTAGTGTGTGTGTGTTAGTGTATGTGTGTGTTAGTGTATATGTGTTTGTGTGTGTGTTAGTGTATATGTGTTAGTGTGTGTGTTAGTGTATGTGTGTGTTAGTGTATATGTGTTAGTGTGTGTGTGTTAGTGTATGTGTGTGTTAGTGTATATGTGTTTGTGTGTGTGTTAGTGTATGTGTGTGTGTGGCTGTGTGTTCGTATGTGTGTATGTTGTGTAGGTATAACCTCAAGACGGCTGCCTCGGTGTGTTGGTGCTCATTGTTTTGTGTTGTTTTTGTCGTTAACTCAGTTTTCTGCTGTGATACTCGGAGCTCTTTCACCAGAGATGAGCTCATAAACATCAGGGGAACAACTCCAGCGGACTTCAATGCAGCCCCACTGTGTGACTCCCCCTATCTCCCTGTGTGACTCCCCCTATCACTGTGTGTGACTCCTCCGTTGACGATGTGGAGTCCTTCCGCTTCCTGGGCTCCATCATAACCCAGGACCTCAAGTGGGAGCTGAACATCAGCTCCATCACTAAGAAGGCTCAGCAGAGGATGTACTTCCTGAGGCAGCTGAAGAAATTCAACCTGCCAAAGACAATGATGGTGCATTTCTACACTGCCATCATTGAGTCCATCCTCTGCTCCTCCATCACGGTCTGGTACGCTGGACAAGGGCAGGGCAGGCTGCAGCGCATCATTCGCTCTGCTGAGAGGGTAATTGGCTGCAATCTGCCGTCCCTCCAGGACTTGTTCACTTCAAGGACCCTGAAGCGAGCAAGAAAGATTGTAGCCGACCCCTCTCACCCTGGACATGAACTGTTCGTGCCCCTTCCATCTGGCAGGAGGCTGAGGTCCATCAGGACCAAGACCTCCATCAGGACCAAGACCTCACGACACATGAACAGTTTCTTCCCGTCGGCAGTCGGGCTCATTAACAGAGCCCGGGTCCCCCACTGACTCTGTCATCCCCAGGACAACCTCCTACCGGTCACTCCCCTTCACATCCCTTCTTAGGTTCTTATTTAAATACACTCGACACTTTTACACTACACTTACATCTCACTTGTTTATAGTTCTGTTATCTGTTCGTTTGTGCACTTTATTCTATATTTCACTTTATTTTATATCTTTCTGTACATTTTAATATGTTTCTACTTTGCACTGTTGATTGTTGTTGATTGTTAAATGTTTGCACCTCCCGTCTTGTCAAATTCCTTGTGT
Source organism: Anarhichas minor (assembly GCF_050575085.1). Classification (NCBI taxonomy): domain Eukaryota; kingdom Metazoa; phylum Chordata; class Actinopteri; order Perciformes; family Anarhichadidae; genus Anarhichas; species Anarhichas minor. Next base: position 5,189,208 of record NW_027466477.1, on the reverse strand, counting down.
GTTCAACATACCACGACAATAAACGGTTCTGATTCTGATTCTGATGTGTTTGTGTGTGTTAGTGTATGTCTGTGTATGTGTGTGTGTGGGTGCGTACGACTCTGAGATGTAGTACAGTATAAAGTACTATATGTACCTCTGAGATGTAGTACAGTATAAAGTACTATATGTACCTCTGAGATGTAGTACAGTAGAAAGTACAATGTGTACCTCTGAGATGTAGTACAGTATAAAGTACTATATGTACCTCTGAGATGTAGTACAGTAAAAAGTACTATATGTACCTCTGAGATGTAGTACAGTATAAAGTACTATATGTACCTCTGAGATGTAGTACAGTATAAAGTACTATATGTAATGTACCTCTGAGATGTAGTACAATATAAAGTGTGAAATACAAAGTGGAAATACAAAGTTGAATAAAATGGAAATACTCCAGTAAAGTACCTTGAATTTGTACATAAGTAAATATACTTAGTTACCACTGATCATAATATGTACTCTCACTACTCACAGTTAGTTTTTCTTCTAAAGAGGAGTACTGATATAATAATGTTGGAGTACCAGCTGATCTAATCACAGTTTAATAAACCTCCGATCAATACTCAGACTCTCAAACATGATTCATGAACTTCTGCTGTGTGTCGTCACAGACTGACACGTGAAGCAGACACGCCCCTTTCCGCGAGCCATTTGACAGCCGCTTCAAAAACCCACCGGAAGTGTGGTGGGTCTTCTTTCAAAATAAGAGTGTAACAGTGGGGCTTTATGTTTACGTTTGTCCAGCTTTGTTATCTTTGTTTCAGCTGATTCTGATCTGAAGTTTTAAATTTAGTTTAGCTTTCAATGTATTAATTCATCATAGTAATCAAACATCATAAAAGTCTATCATTAGGTGCCTTTTCCGGTAAAATTAAACCGTGTATATATATTATTTTGAAATCGGTGAGCGGAAGTGTGACGGATTATTTCGTTCCCTTGACAGATCGGTGTCCTCTCAGCGGAGACGGTCGAGTTCCTGAACCCGTCTGTCCGGAACCAGCGGAGAGTATTTGTTAAAACGTGTTAAAACTTGTTTCTTCAAGTATTTTAGGACTCAAAGGTGTTACGGGTTAGGGTTAGTTAATAGTACATATTATTATGTTATGTATCACGTAGTTCCTCCGCTCACTCCCGCTGCTCGTTAAAAGTTACCGAGCTAGTTGAAGCTAACGACGGAAGCTCAAACTGTTCACGGGACTTTCTCTCGTTATTATTCTTCTTCTTCTTTTGGGAACTTTTCGGCTTCACGTTAAACAGAATATAATGTTTCTGTGTTAATCTAGTCCAGAAGTTTAAAACTTCACGGGAAATGGAGCGCGAGAGCTAACAGTTAACAAGAAACCTGGGGCGCAGTTTACTGTTCCGCCTTCTTCTTCTCTTTTAAAGGTAACCTCCTCCCTCTCCTCTTCCTCCTCCGCCTCTCCTCTTCCTCGTCTCTCCTCTTCCTCGTCTCTCCTCTTCCTCCTCTCCTCTCTTCCTCCTCTCTCCTCTCTCCTCTCTCTTCCTCCTCTCCCCTCTCCTCTTCCTCCTCTCCTCTCTCTTCCTCGTCTCTCCTCTTCCTCCTCCTATCCTCTCTCTTCCTCCTCCTCTTCCTCCTCTCCCCTCTCCTCTTCCTGCTCCTCGTCTCTCCTCTTCCTACTCCTCGTCTCTCCTCTTCCTCATCCTCTCCTCTCTCTTCCTCCTCTCCTCCCTCTCCTGCTCCTCTTCCTCGTCTCTCCTCTCTCTTCCTCCTCCTCTCTCTTCCTCCTCCTCTCTCTTCCTCCTCATAGTTTCTGATCTTCTCCCAGTAGGTGATGATGGCTGGAGGAGACTCCTCTGTGAAGTTCTTGCTCCTCCACCGGACCTGTAAGCTGGTGGTGCTGCTGTGTTTCCTCCACATCTCTGTCACCGTCTTCTTCTACGTCCGATCTCTGGACGTACGGTTCTCCTTCGTCCAGAACCAGCAGCACCGCAATGTTTCCTCCACGCAGACTAACCGGGTCAGACACGTGGGCTTCACTCCGGGAACCGAACCGAAGGTGGTCCTGACCACAAAGGAGGAGCACCGAGAAGAGCCGAAAGCTTCGGAGCAACCGGAGGAGGAGAAGAAGAAGAAAGAAGAAGTAGAACCAGAGAAGAAGCTGGAAAAATGTCCTGAAACATCACCTCTGCTGGGTAAGACCTGTATGTAGACTATAAGAAGGGTAAGATCTGTATGTAGACTATAAGAAGGGTAAGACCTGTGTGTAGACTATAAGAAGGGTAAGACCTGTGTGTAGACTATAAGAAGGGTAAGACCTGTGTGTAGACTATAAGAAGGGTAAGACCTGTATGTAGACTATAAGAAGGGTACGACCTGTATGTGGACTATAAGAAGGGTACGACCTGTATGTGGACTATAAGAAGGGTACGACCTGTATATAGACTATAAGAAGGGTAAGACCTGTATGTAGACTATAAGAAGGGTATGACTTGTATGTAGACTATAAGAAGAGTAAGACCTGTATGTAGACTATAAGAAGGGTAAGACCTGTATGTAGACTAAGAAGTGTAAGACCTGTATGTAGACTATAAGAAGAGTAAGACCTGTATGTGGACTATAAGAAGGGTAAGACCTGTATGTGGACTATAAGAAGGGTATGACTTGTATGTGGACTATAAGAAGAGTAAGACCTGTATGTAGACTATAAGAAGAGTAAGACCTGTATGTAGACTATAAGAAGGGTAAGACCTGTATGTAGACTAAGAAGTGTAAGATCTGTATGTAGACTATAAGAAGAGTAAGATCTGTATGTAGACTATAAGAAGAGTAAGACCTGTATGTAGACTATAAGAAGAGTAAGACCTGTATGTAGACTATAAGAAGAGTAAGACCTGTATGTAGACTATAAGAAGGGTAAGACCTGTATGTAGACTATAACAAGGGTAAGACCTGTATGTAGACTATAAGAAGAGTAAGACGTGTATGTAGACTATAAGAAGGGTAAGACCTGTGTGTAGACTATAAGAAGGGTAAGACCTGTGTGTAGACTATAAGAAGGGTAAGACCTGTGTGTAGACTATAAGAAGGGTAAGACCTGTATGTAGACTATAAGAAGGGTACGACCTGTATGTGGACTATAAGAAGGGTACGACCTGTATATAGACTATAAGAAGGGTAAGACCTGTATGTAGACTATAAGAAGGGTATGACTTGTATGTAGACTATAAGAAGAGTAAGACCTGTATGTAGACTATAAGAAGGGTAAGACCTGTATGTAGACTAAGAAGTGTAAGACCTGTATGTAGACTATAAGAAGAGTAAGACCTGTATGTGGACTATAAGAAGGGTAAGACCTGTATGTGGACTATAAGAAGGGTATGACTTGTATGTGGACTATAAGAAGAGTAAGACCTGTATGTAGACTATAAGAAGAGTAAGACCTGTATGTAGACTATAAGAAGGGTAAGACCTGTATGTAGACTAAGAAGTGTAAGATCTGTATGTAGACTATAAGAAGAGTAAGATCTGTATGTAGACTATAAGAAGAGTAAGACCTGTATGTAGACTATAAGAAGAGTAAGACCTGTATGTAGACTATAAGAAGAGTAAGACCTGTATGTAGACTATAAGAAGGGTAAGACCTGTATGTAGACTATAACAAGGGTAAGACCTGTATGTAGACTATAAGAAGAGTAAGACGTGTATGTAGACTATAACAAGGGTAAGACCTGTATGTAGACTATAAGAAGGGTAAGATCTGTATGTAGACTATAAGAAGGGTAAGACCTGTGTGTAGACTATAAGAAGGGTAAGACCTGTGTGTAGACTATAAGAAGGGTAAGACCTGTGTGTAGACTATAAGAAGGGTAAGACCTGTATGTAGACTATAAGAAGGGTAAGACCTGTATGTAGACTATAAGAAGGGTACGACCTGTATGTGGACTATAAGAAGGGTACGACCTGTATGTGGACTATAAGAAGGGTACGACCTGTATATAGACTATAAGAAGGGTAAGACCTGTATGTAGACTATAAGAAGGGTAAGACCTGTATGTAGACTAAGAAGTGTAAGACCTGTATGTAGACTATAAGAAGAGTAAGACCTGTATGTGGACTATAAGAAGGGTAAGACCTGTATGTGGACTATAAGAAGGGTATGACTTGTATGTGGACTATAAGAAGAGTAAGACCTGTATGTAGACTATAAGAAGAGTAAGACCTGTATGTAGACTATAAGAAGGGTAAGACCTGTATGTAGACTAAGAAGTGTAAGATCTGTATGTAGACTATAAGAAGAGTAAGATCTGTATGTAGACTATAAGAAGAGTAAGACCTGTATGTAGACTATAAGAAGAGTAAGACCTGTATGTAGACTATAAGAAGAGTAAGACCTGTATGTAGACTATAAGAAGAGTAAGACCTGTATGTAGACTATAAGAAGGGTAAGACCTGTATGTAGACTATAAGAAGAGTAAGACGTGTATGTAGACTATAACAAGGGTAAGACCTGTATGTAGACTATAAGAAGGGTACGACCTGTATGTAGACTATAAGAAAGGTATGACTTGTATGTAGACTATACGAAGAGTAAGACCTGTATGTAGACTATAAGAAGTGTAAGACCTGTATGCAGACTATAAGAAGGGTACGACCTGTATGTAGACTATAAGAAGAGTAAGAACTGTATGTAGACTATAAGAAGGGTAAGAACTGTATGTAGACTATAAGAAGGGTAAGACCTGTATGTAGACTATAAGAAGAGTAAGACCTGTATGTAGACTATAAGAAGGGTAAGACCTGTATGTATACTATAAGAAGAGTAAGACCTGTATGTAGACTACTGTATGTGGGAGTACCCCAGGGTTCTATTTTGGGACCTTTACTATTCAGTTTATACATTAATGATTTGCCGGGTGTCTGTGATGGGTGTGATATTCAAATGTACGCTGACGATACAGTGATTTATGTGCACGCAAATAACAAAGAACAAGCTGCACTTAAACACACGTCCACAATGACAAATGTAACTAAATGGCTTGCAGATTCCTGCCTTCACCTGAATGTTAACAAGACTGTTTGTATGTTCTTCACAAAGAGGGCTTGCAAAGCGTCACTGGAGCCAGATGTTTATGTTTATGTTGCTGGTGAGAGGCTACAGGTAGTGTCAGATTTTAAATATTTAGGAATTTTTATTGATTCTAATCTCTCTTTTATAAAACAGGTAAAACATGTGACAAATGTCTTAAAATGTAATCTCATGGATTTTAGATATATAAGACACTGTCTAACCATACAAGCTGCAAAATTGTATTTTAATGCAATGATTATCCCCCATCTGACCTGCTGCTTAACCAGCTGGGCACAAGCCAGCAGCACAACATTAAAATCCATTCATATTCTCCATAAACAAGCCCTAAAAACACTTGATAAAAAACCCAAAAGTCACCATCACTGCAATATTCTCACCAAACACCATATCCTGAGTTGGGAGAACATCATTAAATTCACTGATGTGTGTCTGGTTTTTAAAATGTTACATGGTATGGCCCCACCCCACTTAGTGATTTTATTAAACAAAGCACTCAAAGCAGCAGACTCACTAGATCTGCTTCAAGAGGTGATTGTGTCATTCCACATAGGTCAAGCTCGTTTAGTAAATCTACATTCTCTGTGAAGGCAGCTCACTCGTGGAATGCTCTGCCACCACACATACGCACACAAAACGCGTACAAAACATTCAAGCATAACCTCAAGAAATGGCTTGTTGCCAATCAGGTGTGCAAGCATTGATGTACTGTCTGTCCTGCCTGCTTGTTTCATCTATATGTGCATTTGTCTTGTTCAGTGTTGCTATTTTCCATTTTTTTGATGTGTCTGTTAAGTTCTTCAGTGTTATATGTGCTTGTCCTGTAGGTGGGTCTGTTCTGCGTGACGCATGCTGAAACCTGTTATGTCTGCTCTGCTTTAATGTCGTACACTTTTCTTTTGCCGTGTTTTGGTTTTGTCTATACGTTGCTGTCTGTTTCTCTATGAATTTGAATTCCGTTTCAATTTGAGACTTTGTTATTTTAGGCTGCCTTGAAACATCTGGCCGGGGACAGCAGATGGAAATTAGCCTCTCTGGCTAACTCTGGCTCACTTACAGTGCAACTGTTGATTAGTGTGCATTGTCCCTGAAAAATAAATAAATAAGAAGAGTAAGACCTGTATGTAGACTATACGAAGGTAAGACCTGTATGTAGACTATAAGAAGGTAAGACCTGTATATAAGAAGAGTAAGACCCTAACCGGTTGGATGTGGTTCCTTGTGGTCTCTGGAGTTCAGTGAACTGATTTCACATGAACAGGATCTTTTGATGTTTATTATCAGTCTGTTGGTTCATGTTTCCTCAGCTGGGACCCCTTCTGATGTCACACAGCTCTGCTCGTCGAACTGGACCCACCAGGTCCCACCAGGACCCATCAGGTCCTCTGACATTAACTCAGTATATCTCCATAACGTGATCTTCATCATTATGGTTTAAAACCTGACATGAGTCCAGCTTTCAGTCCCACAGCTGGACTTCCTCGTCTGACGCTCTGTTCAGAACTCCATAGAGAAAACAGCTGTTTGAGTTTGAATCCAGAGGTTTAAAGTCATCGAGAAACATTCAAATCCTGTCTGTCCTCAGTCTGAACATGTCTCTGTCCTCAGTGGGCCCTCTGCGGGTGGAGTTCACCAGTCCGGTGAATCTGGATCAGATCAAGGACCAGAACCCCAACCTGCAACCGGGGGGGCGCTTCAGACCCAGAGACTGTGAGGCTGTGATGAAGGTGGCCATCATCATCCCCTTCAGGAAACGAGAGGAGCACCTGAAGTTCTGGCTCTTCTACCTGCACCCGATCCTCCAGAGACAGCAGCTGGACTACGGAGTCTACGTCATCAACCAGGTACAGGTTCAGTATACATGAGAACCAGTTCACACCCGGGTCTGTCACTGGAGGTGTGCTCACCTGTCTGGAGTCAGAGTGACGTCAGAGTGTATAGTAGTACTAGTACTACTACTACTAGTACTAGTATTAGTACTAGTAGTAGTACTAGTACTAGTACTACTAGTAGTCAGATTGACGTCAGAGTAGAGTAATACTAGTAGTAGTAGTAGTACTGCTGCTCTATACATTGTGGCACCCGATTACAATCTAGTTTTAGTATTTTAAGCTCAAAACTGATGGTGTAATACGGCTATTCTAGAAGAGAAAAAGATACGAAAAAATATTAATTTAAATAATCATTTTTAAGATAATTATTCAGTAGCTGTTTGCAGGAGAGAAACATTCAGTAAAAATAGCCGCATCATCTTTATCATAATATACACGCAATATTGTACTTTATATACACGCAATATTGTACTTTATATACACGCAATATTGTACTTTATATACACACAATATTATACTTTATATACACACAATATTATACTTAATCTAAACAGACGGCATTAAACGCAGTTATTTCTGTTGATAAAAGAACTCAGAAAGAGCATCAGTTTATGTTTCTTTAGAAGAACAAACGTTATGACGTAATAATCTCAACTTTTCTTCCTGTAAATCAGTTCCTAAAATAGCTTGTTAGCCTTTAGCTCCTCCAGCATCATGAAGGCAGTTCGTTTTTACTAAGAGCTTCAGAGTGTCACACATCAGCTGAGGTCGGTGTGGTCGGTGTGAAGAGCAGATTTGAATATGAACCGAGTTCTAAAACAAACAGATTGAGTGTAAACGAGCTGGACAGGAAGTCACCTGATGTCCCTGAAGACGTTAGAACCAGAGAGACTAACGAGGTTGTACTCTCTAAACAAAGGATGGCTCTCTGTTTGTGACACATTCATCTCTTTATACATGTGTGAATGTACACATGACACCAAACGTCTGTCCTGACCCACCAAGTTGCACCTCAGCGCGTTGCTAACGGTGTACTACTACTACACCGAGACCCCCGTACCCCTCATGCCGAGACCCCCGTACCGAGACCCCCGTACCGCTCGTACCCCCCGTACCGAGAACCCCCCGTACCGAGACCCCCGTACCCCAGTACCGAGACCCCCGTACCCCAGTATCGAGACCCCCGTACCGAGACCCCCGTACCGAGAACCGCCCCGTACCCCCGTACCGAGACCTTTGTACAGAGAACCCCCGTACCCCTCATCCAGAGACCCCCGTACCCCTCGTCCAGAGACCCCCGTACCCCCCGTACCGAGACCCCCTCGTACCGAGAACCCCCGTACCGAGACCCCCGTACCGAGAACCCCGTACCGAGACCCCCGTACCCCTCGTACCGAGACCCCCGTACCGAGACCCCCGTCCCCCTCGTACCGAGACCCCCGTACCGAGACCCCCGTACCCCTCGTACCAAGACCCCCGTACCGAGACCCCCGTACCGAGAACCCCCGTACCCCTCGTACCAAGACCCTCGTACCGAGACCCCTGTACCGAGAACCCTCGTACCGAGACCCCCGTACCGAGACCCTCGTACCGAGACCCCCGTACCCCTCGTACCGAGACCCCCGTACCCCCCGTACCGAGACCCCCGTACCGAGACCCCCCCGTACCGAGAACCCCGTATCGAGACCCCCGTACCGAGACCCCGGTACCCCTCATACCGAGACCCCCGTACCCCCGTACCGAGACCCCCGTACCGAGAACCCCCGTACCCCTCGTACCGAGACCCCCGTACCGAGACCCCCGTACCGAGAACCCCCGTACCCCTCGTACCGAGACCCTCGTACAGAGACCCCCGTACCCCTCGTACCGAGACCCCCCGTACTGAGGACCCCCGTACCATTACCCTGTTGAATGTGGACTTTGTTTGACTGCATGGGGCTCTGTGATTTCTAACAGATGATGAAACACTGTTTGTTCTAGCAAGGCACGTTTATTTGTACAGCACATTTCAACAACGAGGTAATTCAAAGTGCTTCACATAAAACCAGTAAAAACATCAAAACATGAGGCAAAAGAAAAGGAGATTTAAACAATTAAGAACATTCATTTAAACATTAAAAACAGTCATTAAAACACTAAAAAGCAGTGTAACAAATAAAACACAGAAATGTATTAATATCCTTGAATCTGGTTCAATTAACGGCAGCAAACAGAAAAGTCTTCAGTCCTGATTTAAAGGAGCTGAGGGTCTCAGCAGACCTGCAGCTTTCTGGACTTTGTTCCAGATATGTGGAGCAAAACAACTGAACGCTGCTTCTCCATGTTTAGTTCTGACTCTGGGAACAGAGAGTAGACCGGTCCCAGACGACCTAAGGGGTCGGGATGGTTCATAAGGTAGCAGCAGATCAGAGATGTGTTTTGGCCCTACACCATTCAGTGCTTTATAAACCAACAGCAGGATTTTAAAGTCAAGTCTTTGTGGGACAGGAAGCCAGTGCAAAGACCTCAGAACTGGAGTGATGTGATCCACCCTCCTGGTCTTAGTGAGGACTCGAGCTCATGTAAGAGCCAAACATCAGCTCACTGTTTCTTGAAAGTATTTTTCTTCTTTGATTGTGACTCACAGTTGTTGTTGTTCTTCTCTCCTGTCTGTGTGTCCTTCCTTCTCCTCCTCCTCCACTTTTCAAATTTTTTCCCCACTCTGGCTCCCTCACTCACACCGCCTCCCCCCCCCCCCCCCCTCTGCATGTCAGGCGCTTCTGACCAATGGTTGTGGTCGCTGGAGCCGTTGAGACCCGCCCCTGCTTGGTCTCGGCCAATAGCAGCTGGTGTTGGCAGACCGTTCTGCTCTGGTAATACGGGCTTCTCTTTTCTCTACCTGCTTCTGCTTTCTCTTTGTTTACAAAACTGATCATATGTATAGTGAATATACAGACACACAGTATTATATTTTATATACAAACAGTATCATACCTTATATACACACTATCATACTTTATATACACACAGTATCATACTTTATATACACACAGTATCATACTTTATATACACACAGTATCATACTTTATATACACACAGTATTATACTTTATATACACACAGTATTATACTTTATATACAAACAGTATTATACTTTATAGACACAGTATTATACTTTATATACACACAGTACTATCCCTTATATACACACAGTATTATACTTTATAGACACAGTATTATACTTTATATACACACGGTACTATCCCTTATATACACACAGTATTATACTTTATATACACAGTATTATACATTATATATACACAGTATCATACCTTATATATACACAGTATCATACTTTATATACACACAGTATTATACATTATATACACACAGTATTATACTTTATATACACACAGTATCATACTTTATATACACACAGTATTATACATTATATACACACAGTATTATAATTTATATATACACAGTATCATACCTTATATATACACAGTATCATACCTTATATACACACAGTATTATACCTTATATACACACAGTATCATACTTTATACACAGTATTATACCTTATATATATACAGTATCATACTTTATATACACACAGTATCATACCTTATATACACACAGTATCATACCTTATATATACACACATTATCATACCTTATATACACACAGTATCATACCTTATATACACACAGTATCATACCTTATATATACACACATTATCATACCTTATATACACACAGTATCATACCTTATATACACACAGTATCATACCTTATATATACACACATTATCATACCTTATATACACACAGTATCATACCTTATATACACACATTATCATACCTTATATACACACATTATCATACCTTATATATACACACATTATCATACCTTATATATACACACAGTATCATAGTTTATATACACACAGTATCATAGTTTATATACACACAGTATCATACTTTATATACACACAGTATCATACCTTATATACACACAGTATCATACCTTATATACACACACAGTATCATACCTTATATACACACACATCATCATACTTTATATACACACATTATCATACCATATATACACATTATCATACCATATATACACATTATCATACCTTATATGCACACAGTATCATACCTTATATGCACACAGTATCATACCTTATATACACATTATCATACATTATATACACACAGTATCATACCTTACATACACACAGTATCATACCTTACATACACACAGTATCATACCTTACATACACACAGTATCATACCTTACATATACACAGTATCATACCTTATATATACACACATTATCATACTTTATATACACACAGTATCATACCTTATATACACACAGTATCATACCTTATATACACACAGTATCATACCTTACATACACACAGTATCATAGGTTATATACACACATCATACCTTATATATACACACATTGTCATACCTTATATATACACACATTATCATACCTTATATATACAGACATTATCATACCTTATATACACACAGTATCATACCTTATATACACACATCATACCTTATATACACACATTATCATACCTTATATATACACACATTATCATACCTTATATATACACACAGTATCATAGTTTATATACACACAGTATCATAGTTTATATACACACAGTATCATACTTTATATACACACAGTATCATACCTTATATACACACACAGTATCATACCTTATATACACACACAGTACCATACCTTATATACACACACATTATCATACTTTATATACACACATTATCATACCATATATACACATTATCATACCATATATACACATTATCATACCTTATATGCACACAGTATCATACCTTATATGCACACAGTATCATACCTTATATACACATTATCATACATTATATACACACAGTATCATACCTTACATACACACAGTATCATACCTTACATACACACAGTATCATACCTTACATATACACAGTATCATACCTTATATATACACACATTATCATACTTTATATACACACAGTATCATACCTTATATATACACAGTATCATACCTTATATACACACAGTATCATACCTTATATGCACACAGTATAATACCTTACATACACACAGTATCATAGTTTATATACACATTATCATACCTTATATATACACATTATCATACCTTATATACACATTATCATACCTTATATATACACATTATCATACCTTATATACACACATTGTCATACCTTATATATATACACACAGTATCATACCTTATTTATACACACAGTATCATACCTTATATACACACAGTATCATACCTTATATACACACAGTATCATACCTTATATGCACACAGTATCATACCTTACATACACACAGTATCATAGTTTATATACACATTATCATACCTTATATATATATACACACAGTATCATACCTTATTTATACACACAGTATCATACCTTATATACACACAGTATCATACCTTATATACACACATTATCATACCTTATATATACACACATTATCATACCTTATATACGCACAGTATCATACCTTATATACACACAGTATCATACCTTATATATACACACATTATCATACCTTATATATACACACATTATCATACCTTATATATACACACATTATCATACCTTATATACGCACAGTATCATACCTTATATACGCACATTATCATACCTTATATACACACATTATCATACCTTATATACACACATTATCATACCTTATATACACACATCATCATACCTTATATATACACACAGTATCATACCTTATATATACACACAGTATCATACCTTATATACACACATTATCATACCTTATATACATACATTATCATACCTTATATACACACATTATCATACCTTATATATACACACACAGTATCATACCTTATATACACACAGTATCATAGTTTATATACACACATTATCATACCATATATACACATTATCATACCATATATACACATTATCATACCTTATATGCACACAGTATCATACCTTATATGCACACAGTATCATACCTTATATACACATTATCATACATTATATACACACAGTATCATACCTTACATACACACAGTATCATACCTTACATACACACAGTATCATACCTTACATACACACAGTATCATACCTTACATATACACAGTATCATACCTTATATATACACACATTATCATACTTTATATACACACAGTATCATACCTTATATACACACAGTATCATACCTTATATACACACAGTATCATACCTTACATACACACAGTATCATAGGTTATATACACACATCATACCTTATATATACACACATTGTCATACCTTATATATACACACATTATCATACCTTATATATACAGACATTATCATACCTTATATACACACAGTATCATACCTTATATACACACATCATACCTTATATACACACATTATCATACCTTATATATACACACATTATCATACCTTATATATACACACAGTATCATAGTTTATATACACACAGTATCATAGTTTATATACACACAGTATCATACTTTATATACACACAGTATCATACCTTATATACACACACAGTATCATACCTTATATACACACACAGTACCATACCTTATATACACACACATTATCATACTTTATATACACACATTATCATACCATATATACACATTATCATACCATATATACACATTATCATACCTTATATGCACACAGTATCATACCTTATATGCACACAGTATCATACCTTATATACACATTATCATACATTATATACACACAGTATCATACCTTACATACACACAGTATCATACCTTACATACACACAGTATCATACCTTACATATACACAGTATCATACCTTATATATACACACATTATCATACTTTATATACACACAGTATCATACCTTATATATACACAGTATCATACCTTATATACACACAGTATCATACCTTATATGCACACAGTATAATACCTTACATACACACAGTATCATAGTTTATATACACATTATCATACCTTATATATACACATTATCATACCTTATATACACATTATCATACCTTATATATACACATTATCATACCTTATATACACACATTGTCATACCTTATATATATACACACAGTATCATACCTTATTTATACACACAGTATCATACCTTATATACACACAGTATCATACCTTATATACACACAGTATCATACCTTATATGCACACAGTATCATACCTTACATACACACAGTATCATAGTTT
>NW_027466477.1:5065000-5170000 GCF_050575085.1 Anarhichas minor | reverse complement strand
GAACGCTGATCGGGGTTATTAGTGATCGCTGATCGGGGTTATTAATGATCGCTGATCGGGGTTATTAATGATCGCTGATCGGGGTTATTAATGAACTCTGATCGGGGTTATTAATGATCGCTGATCGGGGTTATTATTGATCGCTGATCGGGGTTATTATTGATCGCTGATCGGGGTTATTATTGATCGCTGATCGGGGTAATTATTGATCGCTGATCGGGGTTATTATTGATCGCTGATCGGGGTTATTATTGATCGCTGATCGGGGTTATTATTGATCGCTGATCGGGGTTATTAATGATCGCTGATCGGGGTTATTAATGAACGCTGATCGGAGTTATTAATGAACGCTGATCGGGGTTATTAATGAACGCTGATCGGGGTTATTAATGAACGCTGATCGGGGTTATTAATGATCGCTGATCGGGGTTATTATTGATCGCTGATCGGGGTTATTAATGATCGCTGATCGGGGTTATTAATGATCGCTGATCGGGGTTATTAATGATCGCTGATCGGGGTTATTAATGATCGCTGATCGGGGTTATTAATGAACGCTGATCGCGGTTATTAATGATCGCTGATCGGGGTTATTAATGATCGCTGATTGGGGTTATTGATCGCTGATCGGGGTTATTAATGAACGCTGATCGCGGTTATTAATGATCGCTGATCGGGGTTATTAATGATCGCTGATTGGGGTTATTGATCGCTGATCGGGGTTATTGAACGTTGATCGGGGTTATTATTGATCGCTGATCGGGGTTATTAATGATCGCTGATCGGGGTTATTAATGATCGCTGATCGGGGTTATTAATGATAGCTGATCGGGGTTATTAATGAACGCTGATCGCGGTTATTAATGAAAGCTGATCGCGGTTATTATTGATCGCTGATCGCGGTTATTATTGATCGCTGATCGGGGTTATTATTGGTCGCTGATCGCGGTTATTCATGATCGCTGATCGGGGTTGTTATTGATCTCTGATCGGGGTTATTAATGATCGCTGATCGCGGTTATTAATGAACGCTGATCGCGGTTATTATTGATCGCTGATCGGGGTTATTATTGATCGCTGATCGGGGTTATTATTGATCGCTGATCGGGGTTATTAATGATCGCTGATCGGGGTTATTAATGAACGCCGATCGGGGCTAATAATGATCGCCGATCGCGGTTATTAATGAACGCCGATCGGGGTTATTATTGATCGCCGATCGGGGTTATTAATGAACGCCGATCGGGGTTATTATTGATCGCCGATCGGGGTTATTAATGAACGCCGATCGGGGTTATTAATGAACGCCGATCGGGGTTATTAATGATCGCCGATCGGGGTTATTAATGATCACTTTAATAATTGATCTCCTGTGTCTCAGGTTTGACCGGATCGCTCACACCAGAGACACGATGCACAAAGACGGGATCAACTCTCTTTCCTACCAGGTGGTGAAGACGGAGAAGTTTGATCTCTTCACTAAGGTCACAGTGGACGTGGGGAAACCATGATGACGAGCATCAGAGGTCAGCTGACTGGTTCAGGGTCCGGTCTGGTCCGGTACGAGTTGGACTCAAACACCAGCTTGAGTTTGCACAAACACACAGACTGACCGGCCTCTGAAACTCGTCTCTGATTGGAAGCTGACTGTAGCCAATCCGCTGCCTCCGTCAGGCTGCGACTCATTCAAAATTAACCTTTATACGAAAATCAGTCGGAGACAATCAGAGCTGTGCGGCTTTACTGGTGGGGGATTATGGGTAATAAACGGAGAGGGTTGAGATACGGGGTCTCACTTATAACCTTTTGTTTCACATAAAACAGACGTTTAATATCACAACAAGACTTCTTGATCCACCTCATCATCAGCACTCAAACCAAAGTCTGTTCATCACCGCTGACTCTCCATCATCATCATCGTCATCATCTTCTTCCTCCTCCAGCCAATGACAGCCCTCACACAACCTTATCACCAGTCAGAGTCCTGATCACTGATCAGGATGACTCAGCGTTATTTCACTTCCTGTTCCCTCGTCTGGGGTCAGTGTGTTTAACACCAGCGTTCAGTTCTCTGATTATAAAACAGGTCAGTGAACGCCCCTCTGGTGGATCTTACAGAGTGTAAAGGAGATTTAATTGTGAAACAAATATTTCCATCGACGTAACACAAAACAAGCTTTCATAAGAATAAAATAATTTGATTAAAGTCAAACCGCCTTAAAGCTCAGACTTCTGTTTATGACCTAAATTATTTTAAAGAGAATCTGAGAAAGTTCAGAACATAATCTGTAGATATGGTCCACTTACTAGCTTTAAACCACATCTCATGGTCTTCTTCAGTTTCCCTTCAGAACAAGATCTAAACAAACTGTGTGTGTGTGTGTGTGTGTGCGTGCTATTGATTATAATCTGTTTGCTGATCAGCTTTCAGCCAAAATAGAACCGTAAATCATAAAATCATGATTTGATTGAATGTGTCTCAAGTGTCCTTTAACGTCTCATTATTGCGATAAACAGTGAATGAATGTGTGTGCTGAACGCAGGTTTATGTTCATTATTAGTTGATAAGTGAATGAATCACTGTACATGTGCCTTAATGAATGCAGTGCAACTGGTGTTACTGTTGGAGGAACCAGTCTGTACATTTATGAAAATGAAAATGTGAAGAACCAAACTGGAGTCTGTGTGTCGTCTGTTTATGGTCTTGATCAGGATTTGTCTTTTAACTCACAGATGAAACACATTTGAAGGAGAAACGTTTTCCACGTGCTGAACATTTAAACGATGTTCAGCACGTGTTAAAGAAAGAAAAACCCACAACGGTCCCTGAAATAACTTGAAACTGACTAAAGTAATAATAAATGACAATGTACAGAAAATGAACTAATGAAAATCAGACATTGCTTTTGAATTGTGGTTCAACAATCATTTAAAAAAACAAACTAATGAAAATGTTGTGGACAAAAGTGATGGTCCCCTTAACTTAATATTTAGTTGCACAACCTTTTGAGGCAATCAAGTGATTCCTGTAACTCTCAGTGAGACTTCTGCACCTGTCAACAGGTATATTGGCCCACTCCTCGTGACCAAACTGCTCCAGCTGTCTCAGGATTGAAGGGTTCCTTCTCCAGACTGCATGTTTCAGCTCCTTGCACAGATGTTCAGTAGGATTTAGATCAGGGCTCATAGAATGCCACTTCACAATCGGCCAATGTTGTGCTCTGAGCCATTCTTGGGTGTTTTTAGCTGTGTTTAGGGTCATTATCCTGTTGGAGGACCCGTGACCTGCGACTGAGACCAAGCTCTCTGACACTGGGCAGCACATTTGGCTCCAGAATGCCTTGATGGTCTTGAGGTTTCATTGTACCCTGCACTGATTCAAGACACTCTGTGCCAGATGCAGCAAAGCAGCCCCAGAACACAACCGAGCCTCCTCCATGTTTCACAGTAGGTACAATGTTCTTTCTTTCTATGCTTCATGTCTGTGAACAGAGAGCTGACGAGACAAAAAGCTCCAGTTTTGTCTCATCTATCCAAAGGACATTCTCCCAGAAGCTTTGTGGCTTTATGATTTGCTTTCAACAGTGGTGTCTCGGTCGTCTTCCATGAAGTCCACTTTGGCTCAAACAGCGACGGATGGTAGGATCTGTCACTGATGGACCTGCACCTCTAATCTCTTTGGAAGTTGTTCTGGGCTCTTTGGTTAACCATTCGTATTATCCGTCTCTTCATTATGTCATCAATTTTCCACATCCAGGGAGGTTGTCTATAGTCCCCTGGACCATAAACTTCTGAATAATATGTTCAACTGTAGTCACAGGAACATTCAGCTGCTTGGAGATGGTCTTTCAGCCTTTACCTTGAACATGCTTGTCTATAATGTTCTTTCTAATCTGGTCCATATTCAGTGTGGTACACACCATAATACCAAACAGCACAGTGACAACTTCTCACCCTTTAAATAGGCAGACTGACTGATTACAAGTTTGAAGACACCTGTGATACTAATTAGAGGACACACCTTAGTTTAACATGTACCATCACTTTTGTCCAGGCCATTTTCATTTTTTTTTTTTTTTTAAATGATTCTGTTGAACCACAATACAAAAGCAATTTTTCGTTCATGAATTTTCAGTAAATTTGTATTTATTGTTACTAGTGCTGGGCAAGTTAACGAGTTATTATCGCGTTAACGCAGTCATTAATTGACGCCGACAGTTTTTTAAATTATTATTATTTTGAAGGTGCGTTGCTCACTGGCAGCGGTGGAGGAAGTCTTCAGACTACGTGGATGCAGCGTGAGGGAGAAGTAGAGATAAACTAAAGCAACACAAGCTAACACATGCTACAGAGAAGTGGAGACAAACTGCAGGTTAGTGTTGTGGAAGATGTCGGTCTGAGGAACGTTCTCAAGGTGCGTTCACGTCGCGTTTGGTGTGAACGCAGCTTTAGGATCTCAACGAATGACGTCACGTATGAGCCTCAAGACGCACCGTCACCAGAAGAACACACGAGTTGTGTTAAAGGAGAGGACGACTAAAGCGACGGCGTTACAACGAGCAGCAGCTGCTGCTCTCACTGGAGACTACTGGACATCACTGGGTCACCTTCATCACCTCTGAGTTACAGCATCATAGTGATGAAGAGTAGAGCTGGGTCACCTTCATCTGAGTTACAGCATCATAGTGATGAAGAGTAGAGCTGGGTCACCTTCATCACCTCTGAGTTACAGCATCATAGTGATGAAGAGTAGAGCTGCATCACATGCTCTGACTGTCATGAAGACACAACACACACATGTAGATGAAAGGTGTGAAACATGTTCCTGTTGCACAGCAGTGGAACGTTTCACACACAGTCACACACTGAGCACAGATAGTGAAGAGATAGAACTGCTGCTGTGTGAAGAGAACACTGCTGCTAACAACAACCTGATGTGTTTAAAGTGTTTACACACAATGTTATTCACCTTTAGTTCATAGAGCAGCACTTTAAAATAAAAGTGCACAATACACTACTTTTGAATTCATTATGGAACTTTGACATAACAATGAGATTAATCGCGATTAAACATTGTAATCGTTGCGCAGCACTAATTATCACTTCTATCAGTTTCAAGTTATTTCAGCGACCATTGTGACTTTTTCTTTCTTTAAAGGAAGGGTACCAACAATTGTGTCCACGTGTGTATAGAGGTATATATAAATATAGAGCTGGCTCAGGTTTGTAGTAGTGCTATACTATGACTTTATACGACATACTATACTATGAAACACAGATTTCTAACATGAAGCTACAAACTTCATGTTTCGATTGAGACTCTTCGTGGCAGAAAACATTTTGTAAAACATAAAACTCACATTTGAGGAAACTGGTTTATTTCATAAATCATCCAAACAATCAACATAATAAGTTTAACACATTCTTCTCTATGAGGATGAAAAGAAACATGAAGGAATAGTTTGACATTTTAGGAAATTCACTTTTTCCATTTTGTGACATTGAAAGTTTAAAATGTCACTCGTTTACATACAGAAACTCAACGTAAGAACCAGTTTGAGTTGGAACTATTTTCTGGACGAACAACAGAGTATCCATCCGTCTCACACTTCACTTGTTCCTCAGGAAGTAGTTCCTGTCACATTATAACAGCTCTGAGACTTGATGAAGAGCTTAAAGTACACGACTGAACTCGTCTTCTGTTTACTGTGACGTGAGTTCATTTAACTCGTCTTACAAGTCTGAACATGTGACTAAAATAAAAAGTAGAATGAAAAGTCTTCAGTTCTTCTAGAAGCTCATCTTCTTCCCTTTCTTCTTCTCTGCTTTGGTCTGTTCCTTCTCCAGATGTTTCTGAAACCACAAACAACATCTGTCACTCTGAGGCACGCTGTGTCCAACGTTAGAGGTCACTAAAGGTAACCTGCAGCTAGTCGTAGTGCGGGTTAGGGTAACTAACTACTAACTAACCTGCAGCTTGTCGTGATGTGTCCTGCTGGGTTAGGGTAACTAACACTACTAACTAACCTGCAGCTTGTCGTGGTGTGTCCTGCTGGGTTAGGGTAACTAACACTACTAACTAACCTGCAGCTTGTTGTAGTGCGGGTTAGGGTAACTAACACTACTAACTAACCTGCAGCTTGTCGTGGTGTGTCCTGCTGGGTTAGGGTAACTAACACTACTAACTAACCTGCAGCTTGTTGTAGTGCGGGTTAGGGTAACTAACACTACTAACTAACCTGCAGCTTGTCGTAGTGCGGGTTAGGGTAACTAACACTACTAACTAACCTGCAGCTTGTTGTAGTGCGGGTTAGGGTAACTAACACTACTAACTAACCTGCAGCTTGTCGTGGTGTGTCCTGCTGGGTTAGGGTAACTAACACTACAAACTAACCTGCAGCTTGTTGTAGTGCGGGTTAGGATAACTAACACTACTAACTAACCTGCAGCTTGTCGTGGTCCGGGTTAGGGTAACTAATACTACTAACTAACCTGCAGCTTGTCGTAGTGCGGGTTAGGGTAACTAACACTACTAACTAACCTGCAGCTTGTCGTGGTCCGGGTTAGGGTAACTAACACTACTAACTAACCTGCAGCTTGTCGTGGTCCGGGTTAGGGTAACTAACACTACTAACTAACCTGCAGCTTGTTGTAGTGCGGGTTAGGATAACTAACACTACTAACTAACCTGCAGCTTGTCGTGGTCCGGGTTAGGGTAACTAATACTACTAACTAACCTGCAGCTTGTCGTAGTGCGGGTTAGGATAACTAACACTACTAACTAACCTGCAGCTTGTCGTGGTCCGGGTTAGGGTAACTAATACTACTAACTAACCTGCAGCTTGTCGTAGTGCGGGTTAGGGTAACTAACACTACTAACTAACCTGCAGCTTGTCGTGGTCCGGGTTAGGGTAACTAATACTACTAACTAACCTGCAGCTTGTCGTGGTCCGGGTTAGGGTAACTAACACTACTAACTAACCTGCAGCTTGTCGTAGTGCGTCCTGCTGCTACAGTGCGTCTTCTTGGCCATCTCCTCGTTGGAGTAAAACAGGAAACAGACTCGGCAGTAAAAACCCGTCTTCACGTGTTCAACACCTGAAAACATGAAATATGATTAAAAACACTAGAAGCAGTAGAAGCCACACTGTCAAAATTTCTTTAGGAATTTTCTAGTTATTATTAAGCCCGATGGATAATATACAGTGTGCTTTGGCACAGGCAGTTTTACTGCCTTGTGCCACAAAGCCACACTGAATAATCTTTATCCAAAAGTTTGGCGCGCTTCTCCTCACACAGCATTGCCAACAGCGGCGTGAAAAATACATCGAAACGTGCGGCCTGATCGGGAATAGTGTGGTATCTATTTTTCGGAGAGATTCGCCCACCGGTTTTCCCAAAAATGGAGAAAAATTGCCCCATTGACTTGAATGGGGTTTCGGCGTGAAGAGAGCTAAAAAAACACTTAACTTTGGGCCCATATTGACTAGCCGTACATTAACGTAGAAACATGATTCAAAGTTTAAAACGTAGACAAAACGCTGCACTTTATTGAGCCAAAGGGACATTTTGATAGCTAGCACAGTTTTCATGAGGGGTCTGAGAGGCTTTTTTGTAGATCTAGCGGAAGTGGACATGTGTGTTGAATTTCAAGTCAATTGGGCATACTGGCCGAGGGGCGTCGCCGGTCCAACTTCTAGGGGGCGCTAGAGAGCCATTTTTTACACACAAATATGCAGCTATATCAGATGGCTATATTCACCAGGCCTGACAAGTGTGCACAATTTGGAGTTTCCGAGTATGGCAAGTCCCCCAAATATGAGCCCGATGTACTATGTGTATTCGAATTTCAATAGGGCCTTCGCAGCCCGATGTCGGTTGCTCGGCCCCTAATAATAGTAATGTGTCTCCTCACCGATGGCCGTGTTGGGCTCGTGGAGGGGCAGCGGTAGAGACGCCACACTGGGTTTGTTTTCAGCCGGCGGGGGGGCGTCGGTCTCTCCGTTGTGATTGGACGACGTCTCCATCTGCTCCACCTCCTTCAGCTCCGCCTCCTGCAGCAGACAGACGAGTCATTGAACGCATCATCACAGACTTAAATCAATCGGATCAATAAAAGAAAAAACTCACTTCCTGATCAGACACTTCCGGAATCTTCTCTGAAGACTTTTCTTCTTTGTTCTCCTGTTCCTCATTATACTCCTCTTCTTCCTCCTTCTGCTCCTCCTCTGGTCTCTCCTCCTCCTCTGGTTTCTTCTCCTCCTCCTCCTTCTGCTCCTCCTCCTCTGGTTTCTCCTCCTTAGATCTCTTAGCAGGAGGTTCTTCAGGATGTTTGGAGGATTTAGGAGACATGCTGCTGTTCTCTCTCTTGGTTCTGTCTGGACATTGATGTCTAAAAACAACAGATACAGTTAATGTTCTCACACTGAAGTCATGCAGAGGATTCATTGATTGTCTTTGTTTTTAAAAACTACATGACACAACATTATCCGTCTATTCAGGGCGGCTATGAGGACCATAAGGACCATGAGAGTCATGAGAGTCATGAGGACCATGAGGACCATGAGTCATGAGGACCATGAGGGTCATGAGGACCATGAGAGTCATGAGGGTCATGAGGACCATGAGGGTCATGAGGACCAAGAGGACCATGAGGGCCATTAAGACCAAGAGGGTCATGAGGACCATGAGGGCCATTAGGACCATGAGGGCCATGAGAACCATGAGGGTCATGAGAACCATGAGGGCCATGAGAACCATGAGGGTCATGAGGACCATTGAACTTACGGATATAGACATTGAACTTTACACAAAAGTTTGTTTAACATATCTTCAGATGTTATAATTTATTTCACCAGTTATAACAAATCAACTTGTAAGCCAGGACTCGGTGTGTTAGCCGAACCTTCAGCATTGAGACAGAAGTTGCCAGAAGAAGAAACTCACCCGTGTTTGAGCCGTCTGTACTTCCTGCTGACGTAGACCGTCAGACGTTTCCCATTGAACCTCGGAGGATTCGCTTTGCAATCTTCTGCCATTTTCTCTGCCTCCTCAGCTTTCTCCATCTCTATGAAACACTGAGGACACATGAGACAGTTTAGACCTCTGAGACACTGAAGGGCTGGTTCAGGTTTATAATTAGGGCTGGTTCAGGTTTGTGGTCGGGGCTGGTTCAGGTTTATAGTTAGGGCTGGCTCAGGTTTATAGTTAGGGCTGGCTCAGGTTTATAGTTAGGGCTGGCTCAGGTTTATAGTTAGGGCTGGTTCAGGTTTATAGTTAGGGCTGGCTCAGGTTTATAGTTAGGGCTGGTTCAGGTTTATAGTTAGGGCTGGTTCAGGTTTATAGTTAGGGCTGGCTCAGGTTTATAGTTAGGGCTGGTTCAGGTTTATAGTTAGGGCTGGTTCAGGTTCATAGTTAGGGCTGGCTCAGGTTTATAGTTAGGGCTGGTTCAGGTTTATAGTTAGGGCTGGTTCAGGTTTATAGTTAGGGCTGGTTCAGGTTTATAGTTAGGGCTGGCTCAGGTTTATAGTTAGGGCTGGCTCAGGTTTATAGTTAGGGCTGGTTCAGGTTTATAGTTAGGGCTGGTTCAGGTTTATAGTTAGGGCTGACTCAGGTTTATAGTTAGGGCTGGCTCAGGTTTATAGTTAGGGCTGGCTCAGGTTTATAGTTAGAGCTGACTCAGGTTTATAGTTAGGGCTGGCTCAGGTTTATAGTTAGGGCTGGCTCAGGTTTATAGTTAGGGCTGGCTCAGGTTTATAGTTAGGGCTGGCTCAGGTTTATAGTTAGGGCTGGCTCAGGTTTATAGTTAGGGCTGGCTCAGGTTTATAGCTAGGGCTGGCTCAGGTTTATAGTTAGGGCTGGCTCAGGTTCATAGTTAGGGCTGGCTCAGGTTTATAGTTAGGGCTGGTTCAGGTTTATAGTTAGGGCTGGTTCAGGTTTATAGTTAGGGCTGGTTCAGGTTCATAGTTAGGGCTGGCTCAGGTTTATAGTTAGGGCTGGCTCAGGTTTATAGTTAGGGCTGGTTCAGGTTTATAGTTAGGGCTGGTTCAGGTTTATAGTTAGGGCTGGTTCAGGTTTATAGTTAGGGCTGGCTCAGGTTTATAGTTAGGGCTGGCTCAGGTTTATAGTTAGGGCTGGCTCAGGTTTATAGTTAGGGCTGGCTCAGCTTTACAGTCCTCGTCCTGGTTTCGTACCTCTCTCTTCAGCCTGTTGAGGAAATACTTCTTGACTCTCCCGAACGGCTCCGTCAGTTTCAAGATGGCGTCGTCGGAGTATTTAGTGTTGGGGATCTGACCCACGTAGACCACCCTGCTAGATCCGCACTGAGGAGACAGGAGAGACACAGAGGAGACATCGAGACTGAGACACAATGGACATCAACATGTCAACAATAAAAACACCGTAAGACCTACAGACCACAGATGAAATAAAATAAATAAATAAATCAGATGGTTAACAAGTAAAATCTGTTTGTTTTTTGTTTCAGGACTTGAGTGTCTCTAAAGTCCAGATATTGATAAAGTGTTTCTGGTTATTGATCAATCTGAGCCTAGTAAGGTTATCAGATCATCAACAGCAGACATAATAAATAATCGGTTCAGCTAACAGCTTCTTTTTTCCTCGAAAATATGTGACTTTAAGCTTTAGAGAATATTAAAGTTATTATCCTGATGAATACAACTACAAACACCATCTCACCTTCTTATTTAATGTCTGTCATCATCTTATCCTTTGAGACAATAAATGAACCTTTAACGACATTAAAGTATCAGATTCTTTAAGTTATATTGTTTACATCTTTCTGTATTTGATTCTCATTGAACCCCGTTATACTTTTTAATATACAATATAATCAAGGTAACTCATGTGTGTTTTGCTCAATTAAGATCAAAGCTCCTCTAGTCTTTTATTTGATCATATTTCAGTTATTTTCAGGAGGTCAATGTTTGCATATAAATATATTTTTTGTATATTTATGTTAACTTTTGACTCATTTCGAGCCTTCTGATTGGACAGTTGAACCCTTTAAATCCTGCACAAGCTTTTAACAAGCTGCCTCTTCACTTAAATAACAAACTACATGAACTACTAACAGACAGCTTGTGAGAGACGTCGACACAGAGAAGGAATTTAAAAGGAGTCAAAGACAAAAGACATAAAACTAACAGCTGAATTTATTTGTTTAAAATACCTTTTGTGTTATTTTTTTGTCTCATGAACACAAAGTTAAACCCTCAGAATCACGTGAAGACGTCACATGACGGGTTTAAAATAAGGAAGCAGCTCAGATAGAATGAAGGTCTGTAGATTTAGGATCAGACCTGGTCTCACAGGGTTCCCTCTGAACCATGAACCAGTACTGAGGACAGGTGAGAGGCTCACCTGGATGGTCGGGTAGCTCAGAGAGTGACTGACTCTCACCGGTCGACCGCACACCGACGCTGTGATGTTACTATTGTAGAAGCTGGCCATCGCTCGAGCTTCTTCTTCCGTGGTGAACTGAAGGTACGCCTGAAGAACAAAGTATGGAACATTTCTGCATGTTCCTCTCTGCAGGTTACATTGGTCATTAAACTGTAACAGGTGGTCTACCTCTGGTCTCAGGTCCAGAACCAGGTGTTTCACCACCTTCCCAAAAGGTTTGGCGAGTCCCTGAAGCTCGTTCATGAAGTTGTAACCTCGTCTGAAACCCACGATATTCACAACTCTCATACCCTGAAGAAGAAGAAGGAGGAGAAGGAGGATAAGAAGCAGAAGAAGAAGCAGCAGCATGTCAGAGGTAAAAAGAGTTGCAGACAGAACCACAGAAACCATCCTCAGCTGTCGTCTCTCTGGACGGACACAGATACTCACTCCTCTCCTGGTGTTGTCTGCAGAGAAGAGGAGATACAAACACAGGATGAGCTTCAGCTTTCATCTGAACACATGAAGAAGAGTAATAATACTCATGTAAATATTCGGGTACCGGTGGAGTCGGACTCTCCGTCTGCTTCGTCCTCGTCCTCGTCCAGTTCGTCCAGCGTCACAAAGTCCTCCATGTTCTCCAGGAAGTCTCGATCGAACTGAATAGAAACATCACGTTTCATATTCATATATAAATATATATTTATTACAGTAGAACGTTAACGTACCTGGTCAGCAGGTAGCTCTCCTTCCACCGTGTCTGAACCGTCTCCTGGTTCTGCGTCCGGTTCTTCTTCTTTGTTCTCGGGTTCCTCAGCAGAGACGTCGGTTTCTGTCCGTTCTGTCCGTCCCTCTGGCTCCGCCTCCTGCCTGACCTCAACTTCAGCCCCGCCCACATCTCCAGGTCGGTCTTCGGTGACATCATCACTGCCAGGAACCTGTGTGTACATGAACGTGTTCAGGGAGAGACGGCATTGATCAGTTCATCAATGGATGAGATGTTTTTCAAAATAAAACAGTGTTTTATTTTGAAATCTGACATGAAGATGAGCTGCATTTTATTTCGTTAGGAAATGATTTAAATACTTAAAGAGTAACTTTGAGTCAAAATGAAACAAAATATACTTTATAAAGTTCATAATTTCTTTCTTCTTTCCAACTCTTTTTATTTATTTTTCTTTCGAATATTAGATATGTGTAATATCATTTTTATTTTTTAATAATATCACCTATATGCAATTTTTTAAAATGTATTTCTTTTTCTAAACAATCATTATTATCCCTTTTCATTTTTCTAATTACTTATCATTTGTTGACCTCAAAGTTTTCAGTGTGTTCTCACCTCCTCCTGTTTGACCTCCTCCTGCTCCTCTGCTGCTCCTTGTGGCTCCTCCCCCTCTGCATCTCCATCAGTCACCTGCTCCTCCTCCTCCTCCCCGTCCATCACTCCTGACACCTCCTCCTCCTCCTCTGCTGCAGGTTGCTGCTCCTCAGGCTTCAGCTCCTCTTCCTCCTTCTTCTTCTCCTCTCTGGTCCTGGATGAGGATTTGGATGAGGAGGTCCTGGGGGGGTTGTTGGTGGAGGTCCTGGTTCCGGAGCTGCTGCTCCTCTGGCTTCGACCGTCTCCTCCTTGTCTCCGGTTCACCCTGAAACATAGAGGAGAGGTTCAGTGATGATGAAGATGATGATGAAGATGGTGACGATGGTCATGAAGAAGACTCACGTCAGGGTCTTGTACTTGGTGCAGACGTTGAGGCGGATCGGTCTCCCTTTGATGGTGAGCGGGTTCACGCTGTAATACTTCACCAACATCTCAGCGTCCTCAGGCGAACCCAGCTGGACAAATGCCTGGAGGATCAATAGATCAATAGATGAGATGGATCAATAGATCAATAGATAAGATGGATCAATAGATGGGGGGGGGGGTGTGTGTGTGTGTGCGAGTAGCAGCCGGAGTAGCTCTTCTGCTCCGAGTCCAAGTACAGACAAGAGCCCGAGTGCTGCATCTTCACCACATGGGAGCGTTTAAAACCCAGATGTTGTTGTCTGCTGTTCAGCTGGTTGACGCCACATATTTTCCGTCATGCACTCTCTGTCCGCTGGTTGGAGTGTGCTCACCTGTGTGTGCCGCACGTGTCTCTGTGTGTGTGTCGGGGCAGAACTCCGCCGTGCACGATACAGAGAGCAGAGGAGAATTGTAAACGCGAGCATGTAGAGACAGAAATGATGCCGTCGTGTAGATAAGACTGTTTAGTGTGTTTAAAGAACACGGTGTAGACCTGCTCTATAGGAAAGGAACCTTAATGACTTCTGTTGTGATCTGAAGCTACATAGAAAATACAATTAAACAAAGTTAACTCGACCTTCAAGGGGGGGCGGGGCGCCCCCTAATATAATGGTAGAGGAAACACTGGATCAATAGATGAGATAGATCGACTGTGGTTGAGTCTCGAACTGATGAAGACTGTGATGAAGATCAGGTCTACCTGGTCGGTTAGGAACAGGTGTTTCTCCACGACTCCGAAGCGTCCAGCGACGGTTAGCAGCTCCTTTTTCTTCTCCTCCTCTCTGGGCAGGTTGGAGAAGAACACCACCTGGCTGCCTTGACCTTTGACCTCCCTGACGGGTCTGTCCACGGACCTGTCGGCGGCCCGCTCGTCCTTCTGTGGGTGAGACAGACACACAGACAGGTGAGTCTCAGGTACGGATGGACGGTGTGAACCTGAGGACACACCTGTAGGCTCCAGTACCTCGATGACCAGCAGCCTCCTGGACAGGTAGAAAGTGACCGGTTTCCCGTACAGAGCCGCCTGGTGCTGCTCGTAGTAGGTCACCATGTCCACAGCCTCCTCGTGGCTGCTCATCTCCAGGAAGGCCTGGTGGAGACACATCGTGTAGGGGGGGTGAGAACACACTGAACACCGGGATGGAGCCAGACTAGACCAGAGAGGGGGTTTAACTCACCTGGTTCTTCAGGACGAGGTGTTCTGTCAGGAGGCCGAACGGCTCGGTGAAGGAGAACAAAGTCTTGTTGCTCAAAGGCTTCCTGTCGTACTTCACCACCACCACTCTGCTCCTCAGCTGAGGACAGAGGGGACATCGTGTGACGCGACGCACCGCTCGCGTGATGTAACGCACCGCGTACATGATGTAACGCACCACGCGTGTGATGTAACGCACCGCATACATGATGTAACGCACAATGTATAAGATGTAATACATCATAAACATGATGTAACACAATAGCTTCATCACTCATCAATACTGAGCTCCGAAGAAACATAACAAATCCATCAGACCAGTTAAAGACACAGGAGGACCAGCTGACCTTATTCTGTCCAGACTGGTTCTTTCCTGACAGACCAGGACCTCCTCCACCTCCTCCTGACACACACACACACACACACACACACACACACACACACACACACACACACACACACCGTTAGTCTAAAGAACCTGTGGACACAAAACTGATACACATTTAACACTAATAATAATAATGAGTGTGATCATAATAACTATAATTAACAATAATAACAATAACAATATTAATAATAAATCTGACTTGCCCCAGCTGGAGGACATCCCTCCTGTCTGAGCTGAAGACATGGGGGCCGGTCCCAGCAGCCCTGCAGACATGTTGGGGGGGTCCAGAAGACTCCCACTAGAACAGAGACACAGTTAGAAACAGGACGTTCTAAAGCAGACATGTTGGGGGGTCCAGAAGACTAGAACAGAGACACAGTTAGAAACAGGACGTTCTAAAGCAGACGTTCCTCTAAGAACCTGTGAGTTCTGCGTTCTACAAATGAGTTCTTTAATGTTTCAATATCCATATCTGAATGTGTTTAAACTACTAGAGTACTCACAGTAATATTACCTATTGTATTTATACACTGTTATCTACGTACACTGATCTCTAAAGACCCGGAGGTGGTTTCCTGTCTCTTACCTTCTACCTGAAGACCTTCCAGGGTCCCAGTCTGGATACCTGAAAGAACCACACAGAGCATCACTACAGGTCCACCAGAAGCTTCTCCGAGACATCAAACTATGTCGCTGACTCACATGTTGAGCAGCAGCCGTCTGTTCTCATCGTGTCGTAGTCCGTTAGTGTGCTGGTTCCACTCCTACGGGTTCAAACACATAGTTAACCAGAACCTTGACCAGAACCTTAACCGGTCCGCCTGTTAAAGGAACAGTCCTCTCAAACATCAAAAACTCTTTCCTCAAACTCAGAAAGATTGAATAGAAATCTGCTGCTTTTAACACCTGAAATGTGACCAGGATTATTATTATTATCACATTCATGAAGCACCGCGGCCGACGAATCCCTCATTGAATCCATCTTTAAACTCTTTGTGGCTCCACAGAAAATAAACTGCTGACTGAACGTGTCCGACTGTCGTTAACAGCAAGTTCAGATATTTCATAATGTAAAGAGCTCATGTTGTTATTGACACTCTGAGCATTGCGCACAACCATCACAGCTGTACTGAGATCAGTGAGATGTTTGACATCAGTGAGATGTTTCTTTAGAGTCTCTGTGGTTCAGGTTTGATAACTAGAGAATAAACAGGTCCGACTCGTTAAGAGGTCTAAACTACCTAAAAAGATTCAATAAGGGATTCAATGATCCACATCCAATGAGCTGCTGATTGGTCAGGATTACTTCTATGTCTCTGACCTCCACATGTGTAGAAATGCGTCCTAAACAAACGTGAATACTTTATCTAGGTGGAGGACGAGTAGATAACGAGCACAAGTGACGTTCAGGGTCACTTTAGAATATCAGTAGAATCAGTGTGAGAGAATGTGAAGACATGCTGTGAGCTCGTAGGAAACACGGCAGAGGACTCCCACCAGAAGACTGAACCTTCTACAGTTAGTCCCAGAAGAGAGGAGGCTGGTGGGTACTCACCATGATGGAGTGAACGTCAAAGTCACAAAGAGAGCACACGTGGGGCAACATGGGGGGCGTGACCCCCAAGAAGTCTTGGATCTTCCCGTTGGACGGGGGGCCCATCCTCCTGTTCCTAC
Source organism: Anarhichas minor (assembly GCF_050575085.1). Classification (NCBI taxonomy): domain Eukaryota; kingdom Metazoa; phylum Chordata; class Actinopteri; order Perciformes; family Anarhichadidae; genus Anarhichas; species Anarhichas minor. The sequence goes on along the minus strand of NW_027466477.1, from coordinate 5,153,554 downwards.
TAAAGCCGGGGTCGGAGGTCGGCAGCCCCATGCTGAGCCCCCCGTAGGAGTCATGGTGGGAAAGCTCCGAGTACGGCCTGTCTCTGCTGCCCCCCCCACCACCACCGCCGCCGTAGTTCAAGCCGTAGCCCCGGCTGGGAGCACCGTCCTGCAGTGAACTGTACCCAAAGTCTGCAGAGGTCTGGACCCGGGCTGAACCAGGACCCAGAGAAGAAGGACCGCCCATCCTCCCCACGTGGTCCCAGTCGTCCCGTCCTCCTCGGTACCTGCCGCCGGAGGACATGGAGGACGTGCCCCCCCCCCGCCGCTCTCCTGCATCCCCCTTGCGGCTCTTGAGCTGCATGAGGATGCGCGGCAGCGTCTCCACGCTGATGTCCTCTTCTGGGATCTCGGCCAGAGCGTCCAGGTCGGATGGCGACAACCCCAAGCTGGCAAACAGCTTCATGGTGTTGCCAATGTGGCTACCGCCACCACGCCGGGACATCTGGGGGTCCTGGTTGTCCATGCCACCGCCCACCCCCACACCTGAGGCCACGCCCCCCATCAGCCGGCTGGATCGCTGCTCGTTCATGCTGAAGTTCAAGGTCTCTGCGGCGGCCAGGAGCCCCCGGCCCACGGCGAAGTGCTTCTGACCCCCGTCTGACTGTGACTTCTGAGACATGACGCCGCCGTCCGGCTCGTTTTCAGTACAAGAGTCAAGATAAAGAAGCTCAAAAGGGTCTGAACGTTAGCGTCCCTGAACGTCCTCTTCTCTGGATCTTCTGCTGAAACACAAGGAGGTAGAGACGCTCTGAAACGTGGCCTCCACTAAGAAACACAGATCACCAGACCAGAAGCTCTGAGGACCGCTAACGAAAAAGCAGACTTTGGATTCATTCACAGTCGGCTGAACAGCAGTGAGCTGGGATCACTGGGACATAAGACGACAATTATAAGGAGGCTAGGAAAGGAGACAGAAGAGGCTGTGAAGAGTGAGAGTCCACCTTTAGACCGGAGGAAACATCCTCATTGAAAGAGGAGAAACTCTGAGAGCCGGCGGGTCAGAGAGATTAAATCATTTCTCTTAAGGTTTAAATGTTAAAGAATTCATAAAAAGTCCAATTACAATGACAGAAGGGGATGAATGCACCAAACCAGATACGCTCAGTATTTTACACTGGTGGAAGAAGTAGATCCTTCACTGAAGTAAAAGTACATCAAGTACATCAAACCTCTCTGAGATCATCATGTTTGTAGCGTCTCCGTCCAGTGAGAACCTCGTATCTCTAGACAAAGACAGCTTTGTAACGAAGCATTTAAAGACTTTACTTTAATGTTGTGTTCACAGCTAACAAAGAGCTAACACAGAGCTAACACAGAGCTATCACAGAGCTAATACAAAGCTCACACACAAATAGATGATTCGTAATATATTTCTACTCAAATGAGAAATCTGTGTCACAGAAGATTATAGTAGGCGGTAGTACTGTATTACTGTAGTACTGTAGTGCTGTATTACTGTAGTGCTATATTACTGTAGTACTATATTACTGTAGTGATGTAGTACTGTAGTGCTGTAGTACTGTGTGCTGTATTACTGTAGTGCTGTAGTACTGTATTACTGTAGTGCTATATTACTGTAGTACTGTATTACTGTAGTGCTGTGTGCTGTATTACTGTAGTAATGTAGTGCTGTGTGCTGTATTACTGTAGTAATGTAGTGCTGGAGTACTGTAGTACTGTATTACTGTAGTGCTATATTACTGTAGTACTGTATTACTGTAGTGCTGTGTGCTGTATTACTGTAGTAATGTAGTGCTGGAGTACTGTAGTACTGTATTACTGTAATGCTGTATTACTGTAGTGCTGTAGTACTGTAGTACTGTATTACTGTAGTGCTGTGTGCTGTAGTACTGTGTGATGTAGTACTGTAGTACTGTGTGCTGTAGTACTGTGTGCTGTAGTACTGTATTACTGTAGTGCTGTATTACTGTAGTGCTGTAGTACTGTATTACTGTAATGCTGTATTACTGTAGTGCTGTAGTACTGTAGTACTGTATTACTGTAGTGCTGTAGTACTGTGTGCTGTAGTACTGTGTGATGTAGTACTGTAGTACTGTGTGCTGTATTACTGTAGTGCTGTAGTACTGTATTACTGTAGTGCTATATTACTGTAGTACTGTATTACTGTAGTGCTGTGTGCTGTATTACTGTAGTAATGTAGTGCTGGAGTACTGTAGTACTGTATTACTGTAATGCTGTATTACTGTAGTGCTGTAGTACTGTAGTACTGTATTACTGTAGTGCTGTGTGCTGTAGTACTGTGTGATGTAGTACTGTAGTACTGTGTGCTGTAGTACTGTGTGCTGTAGTACTGTATTACTGTAGTGCTGTATTACTGTAGTGCTGTAGTACTGTATTACTGTAATGCTGTATTACTGTAGTGCTGTAGTACTGTAGTACTGTATTACTGTAGTGCTGTAGTACTGTGTGATGTAGTACTGTAGTACTGTGTGCTGTATTACTGTAGTGCTGTAGTACTGTATTACTGTAGTGCTATATTACTGTAGTACTGTATTACTGTAGTGCTGTGTGCTGTATTACTGTAGTAATGTAGTGCTGGAGTACTGTAGTACTGTATTACTGTAATGCTGTATTACTGTAGTGCTGTAGTACTGTAGTACTGTATTACTGTAGTGCTGTAGTACTGTGTGCTGTAGTACTGTGTGATGTAGTACTGTAGTACTGTGTGCTGTAGTACTGTGTGCTGTAGTACTGTATTACTGTAGTGCTGTATTACTGTAGTGCTGTAGTACTGTGTGCTGTAGTACTGTGCTGTAGTACTGTAGTACTGTGTGCACCAGAGCTGGCAGCAGGTCTATAGAGGAGAAACCGCGTGGAGGATAAAAGACACAAACGGATCCTCGTCACGATATTTCATCAGCTTCAGGTTTGCTGAGAACACAGCTTCGGAAGTTTAATAACACGTGAAGAAGAAACACTTCAGAAGTTTAATAACACGTGAAGAAGATACACTTCAGAAGTTTAATAACACGTGAAGAAGATGCACTTCATCAGTTTAATAACATGTGAAGAAGAAACACTTCATCAGTTTAATAACATGTGAAGAAGAAACACTTCATCAGTCAGAGGAAACATCTGGAGACACATCTGGAGACACGTGGTTCTCACTGGACATGAACAGAAATGAACTATTAATAACATGTAAGATAAGTAGAATATGGAAGTACTCAAGTAATGTACAAGTACCTCGAGTGTGAACTGAAGTACAGCACTTAAGTAAATTAGTAACGTTCCACCACTGACAAGCTATAAGTTAACATATACTATATATAAATATATGTTAACTTATACTACATAAGTTAACATGTGTACTAATATTTAGAGAGGAGGAAACGAGAGCTTCTGTGTGCTAGCAGCTAAGCTAACGATGCTAGCTTTCTTTAGCATACATCGAAAACTAACGTCATTAGCTAATGCTATCCGTTAGCTAGTGCAGTTTATAATCTATATCTAATATAGTTTATATATTAGTGAATTTAAACTCCTACGTTACCTTATCCTCATGCGTAGATGAGAGCTAGCTGAGCTAACCACACAGCGCAGGACGAGAAGACTGAAGTATCGCGATGTTTCCTTCGTCTTCTTCTTCTTTGGTTTTTATGGTAGACTGTAAAAACTCGACGATATGATCCGTGTGTGCTGCCACCTACTGGACCGGATGTGTGTTTACACCTCGACTCTATATAGAGGTTATATTAAATTAATATTTAGACAAAAATTGACGTCACAGAATGTGTGTTACATGACGTAACTCCTGTCAAACTATTATTACAGATGTTTTTACTAAATGTCAAAAGATTTAAAACATCTGGAATAAGGTTTTAAAATGTTAATTTAAATGTCAAAGTCTGTGTTTGTAATAAATAAATATTAAATAAATAAATATATATATATATATGAATATATATGTATATACTTTATATATATATATATGAATGGTTAAAGTGCTCTATATTCCGATTCTCCAGTGCGTGTGAGCACGTGAAGGCAGCAGAGCGGTTCGTCCAATCACAGAGCGAAAAAGGCGTGACGTCACCTATGTAAACAAACAAGAAGCAGCGCGGCCATTACAGAGAAGAGTTGTTGTGAGGAGGAACCGGGTTTGTGAGGTTAGACCAGCTCCTGTTAGTGTAATAATATATATATATATATTGATATAACATTAATATGAAGGCTCTGCATGTTTGTCTTCGTGTCTTCTGTCCTCGTAACCCTCTTGTTGTGGTGCGTTCACAGTCGTCCGTCTGTCAGCGGCCATCACAGAGAGCCTGACAGACCGGACCAGCTGCTGCTCACCGTGTCCTTGTGTCTTTGTGTCTCAGGTCGGACCGTCAGAACGGGGACATGAGAGACCCGAGACTCAGCATGACGATCAACACCGAGGTGGTTTTGAGCGGACAGTTCATCTCCGACCAGGACCCGTTCGCTGAGTACATGTGGATGGAGAACGAGGAGGAGTTCAACCAGCAGGTGGGACCGACCTGGTGTCTCTATGTGTCCTCAGAGGACTCGCGTGTCTCTATGTGTCCTCAGAGGACTAACGTGTCTCTATATGTCCTAAGAGGACTAACGTGTCTCTGTGTGTCCTCAGAGGACTCACGTGTCTTTATGTGTCCTCACAGGACAAACGTGTGTCTGTGTGTCCTCAGAGGACTAACATATCTCTCTATGTCTCCTCAGAGGAGTAACATGATGTTTACATGACCAACATGTTTACATCATGTGATGTTTACACGACCAACATGTTTACATGTTGTTTACATGACTAACATGTTTTTTACATGACTAACATGTTTACATGATGTTTACATGACTAACATGTTTACATGTTTACACGACTAACATGTTTACATGTTTTTTACATGACTAACATGTTTACATGTTGTTTACATGACTAACATGTTTACATTTTGTGTGTGTGTGTGTCAGGTGGAGGAGGAGCTGTGGGAGGAGGAGTTCATGGAGCGTTGCTTCCAGGAGATGCTGGAGGAGGAGGAGCAGTGGGAGTGGTTCATCCCATCCAGAGACCTCCCTCAGCTGCAGGTCAGAGACCTCGTGGTGAGTTCAGGGTCCGAGGAAACTAAGGAGGACACAGTTCACTGAATCACCTGTATTAGTAATATTAATAATACTACTTCTCCTCCAGATGAACAGCAGTCTGAACCCAAACGCCAAAGAGTTCACCCCGGGTATCCAGAAACACGTCATGTGACCCTTCCTGGCTCCGCCCCCTCCTCTGTGACATCATCAACAAGATGTCTGACGTATTTTCAGCCTGACGTGTTGCCAAAGTTCTGATGTCACTGCGATGTGTTCAAGACGAGACTTGTTTGTGTTAGTTACTAAAGTCCTCCACCTGTCTGTCCGACTGTCCTCCACCCGTCTGGCTGTCTCTCTGAATGTAATCAGCTGAGTGTTTTTATTTTTCTTTCTTCAGAACAAACTGGTTTGAAATCAGATTTTTTTTATTTGCACTTCTATTTTATAAAACACTGTGTTCACATGTAGAGGTTAGATCCGGTCTGGTCTGATTGTTTTGAGTGTTTTTTCCCAGCATCCTTTGTGAGGTTTGTTTGTTTTTTTCTAAATGCACAAAGTATAAAAAGTAATATAAAGAAAAAAGTTGTAAAAAAAAATATCTATTTTTTCTTAATCTATTTGAAATAAATGTTTATGGAAAAAAACGTATTATTTTTCATCGTTCGGTCTGAAGATTTAAAGTTGAAAAAAACAAAACATTTTAATTATGAAATGAATTCTGTTTCAACAATCGATCGACTGACATCAGTTATTGATCAATAATCTATAATAACCAACAACGTAGTGGAGCATCTTTAAACATGTTAAACATGTGTATTAACATGTTTAACATGTTCTGACTGCTGCTGCAGGAACAACAGAAACCAGAACAAAAGATTCATACAAACATTTGTTAAACTGTGGAATGTTCCTTTAATATGAAGAAAGAACACTCATCATCTTCATCTCCTCTGATGAAAGTGAACCAGCTGAGAGGTTTGAAGTTTAATTTACTGAGAGAAAAGTCAAAGTCTACGAGACCAGAACCTGAACACAAGCTGTCCTCAGAGGAACCAGGTGCAGGTGTACCTGAGTTCCGATGCTGTCTACTGCCGGTTCAGGTTTATCTACAGGTGCAGCAGGTGGTCCGATGCGGTCTACAGCTGGTTCAGGTTTATCTACAGGTGTAGCAGGTGGTCCGATGCGGTCTACAGCCGGTTCAGGTTTATCTACAGGTGTAGCAGGTGGTCCGATGCGGTCTACAGCCGGTTCAGGTTTATCTACAGGTGTAGCAGGTGGTCCGATGCGGTCTACAGCGCCCCCTGTGCCACCCTCCTGAACAGCTGGCGTCTCTGCTGGGCCGTCATGGTGTCGCAGCTCTGGAGCAGGTTGGAGATGACGAGCGTCTGCTGAACGCTGGAGGACTTCACCCACAGATGACCGTTCATCCCGACCACCAGCTCACAGGGAAACAGCTGCTGCAGGTCAGCCAGGACCTCACTGTGGGGGGTCAGCAGTCTGGGAGGGGGGGGGGGGGAGTAGACCGGGTGAGACAGGACCTCACTGTGGGAGTCAGCAGTAGACCAGGTGATCCTGGAGTCTCAGGACAGCATTTCTACACAAACATCTGAGGACGTTTACCTTCTGACAAGTCCCAGAGAGACCGTGAAGACCAGACCTCCTCCTCCAAACACTCCCATCCCATTGGCTCGTCCTGAACTGTCCACACACACCAACTCCGGCTCCATGTCCTTATTGGCTATGAGGAACTGGGAGAACACCAGGTCACCCACCTGTACAGGTAACACACAGGGGGAGGAGTTAAACACGTAGGGAGGGAGGGAGGGAGGGGCTAACACCAGGTCAGCCACCTGTACAGGTAACAGGTGTGACCCCCTCGGTCTCCCCTGGTCCTCTCGGGGTCTCACCTGGACGTTGGGTCGGTTCCTCTTGGTGGATCCCTCAAAAGCCAGGTAGGACAGAGACGCCTGCTCACTTCCTCCAAAGTCCACCTTGAAGACGTCTCCTGATTTGACCGTCACGATGCCGATGATGGTCTCACCTTTAGCGGGCACATACTGAGGACACAGAGGGACAGACTCAGCTCCCATGATGCACTGCTCCAGTACCAGTGTCACACTTTACTACAGACTTCTATCGGGGAACGCTGAACTCCATTTAAATATACAACTATTGTAAATCTGACAATTTTATTTGACCGTACTGAACGTTCAGAACTAACTTTAACAGCTCTCATTAATGGGTTTGGTCTCCTGAGAAGTTCGGCGTAGAACTGGTTCCTCGTTTCTGTTTCATTATTATTAAACAGAACCTTTTAGAACCGGTTCCCGCTGCTGTGAAGCACGGCGCGCTCCGGCGGACGGAGAGACGTCATAACAGCGGGCCCGGTTCATAGAGATGAACTTTAACGACCCAACGCGCAGTTTCAGAACAAATATCTTTGAGCCGAAATCACGACCGATCCGTAATGATTTAAATTCAGTCCAAACATCCGGTCATATGACGCGTTCACGTGTGCTGACGAGGAAAAACCTTAAATTGCGAGATTTCCAGACGGAGTCCCGGATGTTGTGGACGCTCCTGCTGCATGCAGACGAGTCGCTCAACAGATACTGAGCCTCATGCCGGTGTATGAACGGACTCTCTAAAGTCTCACCCTCCTCTGCTGCGAGTCCATCCAGAACATGTGGGGCTGTTTGTGTCGCAGGACGCCGCTTTTACACACCAGCACCCGGTCTCCGCTCCGCCTCAGACCCGGTCCACACACCACCTTCTCCGGTCTAACGGGGCCGGTTAGAGAGATGCTGTCGTCGGTCTCAAAGGAGAACTCGTCTCCCGGTAACAGAACCTCCCCGGTTCTCTCTTTTAAAGTGGACAACATCGCGTCTCTTCACATGTGTTGTTGTTGTTGCTGTCTGACGGACTGATTTTAATGTGACACACCGGAAGCAGGAAGCTCAGCCTCCAGCGCCCTCTGCGGGACAGAAGGCGGGAAAACATGTTTCTAATGATTAAGACCATAATATCTTTACTTTACTAATTCAATTCAGATCAGAGCAACATGTCAACTTCACAAATATCAGTTTACTAAAAGAGTCATGAAATAAATAGTTATTATAAAATACAAAGATATTTAAAATAAAGAAAAACATCTTTTTATCTTTTCGTTTTTTCATATTTATTGTATTCATTGTGCTTCATTTTGAATGTTAAATAATAATAATTATAGTTATAATTATAATTTATTTATTTCAAAATAAATCTGCATATAATGATTTATATACTGTATATTGTAACTTAAATGTAACCAGATTTGTTTTTATTGGTGTAAAATCTGCGTGTACCTTTGCAGGAGTTAATTTCATATATGTGTGTGCGTGTATGTGTTTATATATACACGCACATATATATAAACATCGAACAAAAAGTTCGGAAATTAGTGTTTGGTTGATTATTTCTCTATGCTTCTTGGCAATAAATTTTATACCGTTGGAAATCCTGTTTATTTACCTTTTAAACGGCGCCCCATTTGCAAGGAACATGCATTTCTTGGATGAGCAGCACGGCTGAGTATGTGGGTTGCACACATGACAAATTTGCCAAATCTTCTCTGCCAAACAGCTTATTCTGCTGTTGCTATTGACCATCAGGCCCGTTTGCGCTGGTGTCGGCAACACCTGCACTGGAACCTGAACATGTGGAGTAACGTTATGTTCAGCGATGAGTCCAGATTCTGCCTAAGGAAGTTGGATCGTAGGGTCAAAGTGTGGAGAAGACGGGGAGAACGCTATGCTGATTGCTGCACCGATAGAGTAACACCTCTTGGTGGAGGCAGTGTGATGGTGTGGGGCGGCATCTCCATCACAGGAGAAACGAGGCTCGTCTTCATTGGAGGCAATCTCAATGCAGAGAGATATCGAGATGAGATTCTCCAACCAGTGGCGATCCCATTTCTCCACAGTCTGGGACCGAACTCCATCCTCTAAGACAGGGGTGTCAAACATACGGCCCGCGGGCCGGATCCGGCCCGCCACGTCATTTTATTTGGCCCACGAATCCGCCAGATATTAAAAAAAAAAAAAAAAGTTATGAGATAGAAAGTCATAATTATGAGATACTTAAACACAATAGTCATAGAAGCAGCTCTTTGGCTGGTTACTGTACATTTGAAATGTAAATGTATTGTGAGTACATTGAAGACTACTTTAAACGTGGCTTTAAAACACATGAAATACTTCACGTGGGATTGTGCAAACGCACCCTTGAAAGGATTTTAAGCTTTGAACAAAGTTATTATAATAACTTGTGTTTGATATTTGTCTTTGATATTTTCTTTAATAGTTTGATCTTTGATAGAGTAATGTGGGTTTCTGAACCCTAAATTAAAAGGATTTAAGTTATAACAGAAATGTGCTTAAATATATTTTTACATTTATATAACTGCATGTACAATATTTAAACACTTGAATAAACAATAATCAAATGCAGAGACAGTTATTTAACAATATGTTAGGAGTAGTTACATTTACACAGTTTTACATTTACAACCGGCCCTTTGAGGGAAACCGTGATGCTGATGTGGCCCAGAGTGAAGATGAGTTTGACACCCCTGCTCTAAGATGACAACGCTCGCCCCCACAGAGCGGTTCATCAGAAACCTCCAGAATGTGGGAGTGGAGAGGATGGAATGGCCTGCCAGCAGTCCTGACCTCAACCCAAGTGAACACTTGTGGCACCAGCTGTTCGTGCCAGAGTGACCAACACAACCACGTTGGCTGACTTGCGACAAATCCTGCTTGAGGAGTGGAATGCCATCCCACAGCAGTGTGTGAGCAGGCTGGTGACCAGCATGAGGAGGAGGAGCCAGGCTGGTGACCAGCATGAGGAGGAGGAGCCAGGCTGGTGACCAGCATGAGGAGGTGGAGCCAGGCTGGTGACCAGCATGAGGAGGTGGAGCCAGGCTGGTGACCAGCATGAGGAGGAGGAGCCAGGCTGTTGTGGCTGTGTATGGTTCTTCCACACGCTACTGAGGCTCCTGTTTAAATGAATAAATTGTAAAATTGCCAATATGTCTTGTTTCTTCCTTGTAACTGATAGACTTCAATCATCCAATCCACCAAACAACACCAAACAAGAGTCAATAGCAACAGCAGAATAAGCTGTTTGGCAGAGAAGATTTGGCAGATTTTTCATGGGCGCAACCCACATACTCAGCTGTGCTGCTCATCCAAGAAATGCATGTTCCTTACAAATGGGGCACCCTTTGAAAGGTAAATAAACAGGCTTTCCAACGGTATAACATTTATTGCCAAGAAGCATTGTTATAACAGAGAAATAATCTACTAAACACTAATTTCCAAACTTTTTGTTCGATGTTTATATATATATACGTATGTTTGTGTATATATATATGTGTGTGTGTGTGTATCTCAGACTAACGTCCTGCAGCAGCTGGTCTGGATTTCTTGTTCTACATTATCTAAATATAAATATATATAAATATGCTAACTGAAGGAGAAAATAAAACTGTGAGACCGACAGGAACTCAGAATGAGTTGATTTAATAAAGTGAACGTGTTGGTTTAAGATGAAGTTACTTCAAAGTAGACGCTCATATTTCTGCAGCTTCATCACTTTAGAAAGAAAGTCTTCACTGTTACTAACTTCATATTCTAGATTCAACATGAACATTTCAACATTTAAATCTTCTGTTTCTGTTTTCTGAAATGAGCTCCACCTGAGACCTGAAAGGTTTCAAAGTAAAGGTCTCAAATGTTTCAAAGTAAAGGTCTCAGTGACCAACTGTTTGCTACAATACGTCCATATTTCATACGTCCTTTAAATATGGAGACATGTTCAGTGTCTCCTGAACACGTTCATCATTCATAGTTGTTGTTCTTTTACTTTCTTACATTCTGTGTTTTTCCCTCTGGAGGAAACTGAAGGTTCTCTCAGTGAGACGTTCACTGCTTCACATTAAAGTCTGTTAACAAGAAGTTCTGTTGATCTCACCTGGACCACGTTCATGTTTCAGAACTCTGATCCGCCTTCAGGGCCAGTGAGAGGAAGCACGCAGGGGACACATACACACACAACTTTTCTAGAGCTCATTTTTCGGTTTTATTTTACAAAAAACATCCTAAAAAGCTCCATGAATCCAACAGGTTTGTTTGTTAGTTTGAGCTCAGACCTGCTGACATGCTGTAGGACGACAACACGCAGAGTACACAACTAGAAAAACACACTTTACAAAAGTTTTACATGTGAAAGTTCAAACTTTGGATTTCAGAAGTGACATTTTTACAGTACAAAGAAAACAAAACAGTCGGTAAAAATTATAATAAAAAACAACATTATTTCTTCTTCTTTCTCCACAAAGTGAATAAAAATCCCCCTGAGATCCTCAAACATATGTTGATCACTGATACACATTCACACTGGTCCTAATAACTGGTTGAACTGCTAGGTCTCTTTACTGAAGACAAAATAATAATAATAAAACTAATAATGGGACAAAACAATCAATAGCTACCGTATCAGCGCTGATCTTTGTGAATCAGATTATTAAATGAGGCTCATTCATCACGAGGTTTCCTTTTGTTTAGAAGTTGTGGAATCCTTCAGAAAACACTGAAACATGAAGCGCTCAGCTGGACGTTAATAACTTATTATAGAAGCGGTTTGAAGTCGTTTCTGTTTCAGATGTTAAAAGACTTCAGGGGGATTTTTTCTTCAAGACCAGAACCATTTGTGTTCTTTGGTTCCTCAGATGTTCTTCTGGGTTCTACTGGGTCATCGTCCTGCTGGAGCGACTGCGGACGACCTTCTGGAACATTTCGTCTGAGGACAGAAACATAAAGCGACAGTTAGAGACTCGACAGGTTCTGATGAAGCTCAGACTCAAAGAAGAAGAAGAAACTCACCGTTCCTGAAGCTCTTGGAGTCCACCTGTGAGACAGAGAGGAGGGCAGCAGAAATATTACTGTCATCATCATTATCATTGTTGTTATTATTAATGTACTAGAATTAGACGTCAAAATCAAATGATGCGGATCTTATTATATTAAAATGTATTTTCATAATAAAAAGTTTTTTCATGTTGAAAGAGTGACACAGGTCATGTGACTCAGCTGAAGTAGACAGAGTTAGAGTTTAAACCAGTAAGCGTCTCTGATCAGCAGAAACAACCTTCTTCATCAGCGTGTTCTCACCACGGAGGAAGCCGCCGGTCTGAAGGCAGCTGCAGGTCCATCGGCCTGTTCTCTGTCCACCTTTGGAGCTGCAGAGACACAAAGACAAACGAGCTGAGACTCTATGCAGACGAGCTGAGACTCTATGCCAGGGGTCACTAATAGGCGGTCCGGGTCCGGACCCAGACGCTGTCCTATCCGGACCCGGACGTATAACTGATGGATAATTGAGAATTATACATTATACATACATACGGAGCGCTTCTATTTTAACCTGCACAGCTTTTCTAGCCTTTACGGCACTCGGTCAGCAGTGCAGGAAACACACCGACCAATCACATGCGTTGTAAATCATCTCACGTGGCGCTACTCAGCCAATCGAATATGTGTATTCTGAAACGCATCGTGAGTCGAGTGAGATTTGCACCCAGACACGGGAGAGATGGGGAGATAGAGAGCAGCGGGAAAAGTAAGTCAGAGAAGCAGTTTAACATGGCGTGCTCTAAAAAGAGAAGAGTGGACCACAAAAACAGAGCTTTAACAAAGAATGGACGGACTCTTATTTGTTCATTCTTCCTGCTGGCGCTACTAAACCTCTCTGTCTCATGTGTTCAGATGTCGTGGCCATCATTCAATGCGCCAATGTAAAACGCCACCACGAGACCAAACATGAATCAAGTTAGATATTATTGTAATGTTCCGGACCTTTGCACGAGGAGATTTTCTCAATCTGGACCTTTTGGAGTTTTAATTGAATACCCCTGCTCTATGCAGACGATGTGAGACTCTATGCAGACGATGTGACTCTATGCAGACGATGTGAGACTACACAGACAATGTGAGACTCTATGCAGATGATGTGAGACTCTATGCAGACGATGTGAGACTCTATGCAGACGATGTGAGACTCTATGCAGACGATGTAAAGGATCCAGCTGGACTCACGCAGAGGTTTGATGATACTGTTGACGGCGTGGACGATTCCGTTAGTCGCCATCAGGTCTGCGTCAGCGACCGGGACCTTGTTGACGTACACCGTGTAGTTACGCTGTAACACACAGAGGAGAGAGCATCTGTTATTGGCTCCGATAGGCGATCAATAATCAGAGTGAGTGATGAGTGAGGAGTGAGGAGAGACGACTGACCACGCCCAGCTCCAGTTTCTCTCCCTGCAGAGGTTTGACTCTGGTGTGAGATCCTTCCACTCCTCCACTGACCAGCATGCCCTCCCCCAGGTGATACCGGAGCACAGCCGACAGCTCCTGAGGGTTACCTGGATACAGACACACAGGTAACAATGAAACGGACTGGAGGTCTGTTCATTGATCTCTTGTTTTTCATCCTGAACTTTGACATCTGAGCAACATGGAAATTAACTCATTACATTTTAAAAACATTTTCAATATTTGTCAATAAATCTTTCAAACTGAATTTTTGTGAAAAAATAAGAATTTAGGTATTTCAGTATTATATTACTTATATAATTATATATTATTTACATATATTTAAATGTCAACATGATTTATAATCAGAATTATTATTTGGTGTTTTGATCATAACAATAAACATAGAAAGATAAAAACTATAAATAAAAGTACTGTAAACAGTAAAGAAACATAAATATAGATTAGAAAAATTGACAATAAAAAATCTGAACAATATTATAAGAATTGTTAAAGGAAGAGCTGCACAGTAAAAAACCAGCTGTGATCACATTTCACAGCTTTTAATTAGAAGGTCTTTAACGAGCCCGTCAGGTTATAGAGGAACTTTTCTTTAGACGTTGTCAACAGCAGACTGTGATGAAGTTCATTCCTATGTCTTTAATATTTATAGAGTGAAGCTGCACAGACGGTTTGTATTTATATTATATAAACCTGATCAGAGACATGACTCCACCGTGAGTCACATCAACAGAAACGCTTCTGAATGCTCGAACCAAAGAAGGAGCCGAACACTTTCATAAACACGACCCCTTCATGGAACCTCAGTATTCATCATTCATCATCACTCACGCATCAGCCTGTTGAGGTCGGGCTGAGGGACAGCGTTGAAGGCGTCGTTGGTGGGAGCGAAGAAGGTCAGCGCCCCCTGCTGGTTCAGCAGCTCCGTCATACCGGCGGTCTGGACGGCTCCGACCAGGAGGCTGAAACAGGAAGGAGGTCTCACCACGTCTACAACATGACATCACTTCCTCTGATCTAAACCAAGATTATGTGACCTGATACCCGGGTCACATGAGGTCTCTGAAACCCGAGTATGAGGTCTGAGAGCTGAGTAGGAGCAGAACTGTTAGTCCTGTACGAGCCGATCTGTGAGTCTCTCCAGTATCAACACTTTACACTCCACATGTCAACGTGTTCAGATTAATGAGCGCATTCACATAAACTTCAGAGACTCAAGTCGTTGTCTAACGACAGCTTGCTGATTTATGACGTCACCTTAAAATAAATCATAATGGGAGTTTAAATATTCTAACAAACCACAGAGGTCTGCTGGGAAACATCCACTGCTGTGTACTGCTGTCCCATCGAGCTTCACCTCTGAGTAAATACAAGCTGACTCACCTGAAGCGGTCGTCTGCCTTCAGGACGTCCATGACGGTTCCCATCGGTGGCGTGAGCACTTTGTCCACCGTGAACATGGTGGCGTAGCGTCCCGTCTTATCGTGAGCAGCGATGCAGGTGTTCTCAATGCAGAGGTTCTACAAACACAGACAGGAACAAAGAACACCTGAGAAAACGATGGACTCCTCGGGACATGAGGACGAAAAGGTTAGCAGGCTAGCAGGGCGGCACTTCAGAGAGAAAAGCGCCGCTGGTTCAAGTACAGGATGTGGGTTGGAGATGAAGAACTAAAGCAACACAAGCTAACAGATGCTACAGAGGAGTGGAGACAAACTGCAGGTTAGTGTTGTGGAAGATGTCGGTCTGAGGAACGTTCTCAAGGTGCGTTCGCGTCGCGTTTGGTGTGAACGCACCTTTAGGATCTCAACGAATGACGTCGCGTATGAGCCTCAAGACGCACCGTCACCAGAAGAACACACGAGTTGTGTTAAAGGAGAGGACGACTAAAGCGACGGCGTTACAACGTGCAGCAGCTGCTGCTCTCACTGGAGACTACTGGACATCACCGGGTCACCTTCATCACCTCTGAGTTACAGCATCATAGTGATGAAGAGTAGAGCTGGGTCACCTTCATCACCTCTGAGTTACAGCATCATAGTGATGAAGAGTAGAGCTGGGTCACCTTCATCACCTCTGAGTTACAGCATTATAGTGATGAAGAGTAGAGCTGGGTCACCATCATCACCTCTGAGTTACAGCATCATAGTGATGAAGAGTAGAGCTGGGTCACCATCATCACCTCTGAGTTACAGCATCATAGTGATGAAGAGTAGAGCTGGGTCACCATCATCACCTCTGAGTTACAGCATCATAGTGATGAAGAGTAGAGCTGGGTCACCATCATCACCTCTGAGTTACAGCATCATAGTGATGAAGAGTAGAGCTGGGTCACCATCATCACCTCTGAGTTACAGCATCATAGTGATGAAGAGTAGAGCTGGGTCACCATCATCACCTCTGAGTTACAGCATCATAGTGATGAAGAGTAGAGCTGGGTCACCTTCATCACCTCTGAGTTACAGCATCATAGTGATGAAGAGTAGAGCTGGGTCACCTTCATCACCTCTGAGTTACAGCATCATAGTGATGAAGAGTAGAGCTGGGTCACCATCATCACCTCTGAGTTACAGCATCATAGTGATGAAGAGTAGAGCTGGGTCACCATCATCACCTCTGAGTTACAGCATCATAGTGATGAAGAGTAGAGCTGGGTCACCTTCATCACCTCTGAGTTACAGCATCATAGTGATGAAGAGTAGAGCTGGGTCACCTTCATCACCTCTGAGTTACAGCATCATACTGATGAAGAGTAGAGCTGCATCACATGCTCTGACTGTCATGAAGACACAACACACACATGTAGATGAAACGTGCTGAAACATGTTGTTCCTGTTGCACAGCAGTGGAACGTTTCACACACTGAGCACAGATAGTGAAGAGATAGAACTGCTGCTGTGTGAAGGGAATACTGCTGTTAACAAGAACCTTATTGGTTTAAAGTGTTTAAACCAAATGTTATTGACCTTTAGTTCATATAGCAGTACTTTAAAATAAAAGTGCGCAATACACTACTTTGAATTCATTATTGAACTTTGTACATAACAATGAGATTAATCGCAAAAAAATCATGCGACTATTCGCGATACAAAATTTGAATCGTTGCCCAGCACTAATATATATATATATATATATATATATATATACTATAATATATATATATATATATATATATACTATAATATATATATATATATATATATATATATATATATATATATATATATATATATACTATATTAGTGCTGGGCAAGTTAACGCGTTATTATCGCATTCATTAATTAACGCCGACAATTATTTTGTAGAGCGTTAACGCATTTTTTAATTTTGTTTTATTTTGAAAGTCCGTTGCTCACTGGCAGCGGTGGAGGAATGGAGACTACTGGACATCGCTGCGGTAAAGTCAGCAGACACTCAGATCTCCGTGGTCAACTCAGCAGACACTTACATGTTAGTGCACCTATATGCTGACATTCACGGTAAACGCATTTAAACGGCACAGATCGGGAGCGAGCGAAGGACCGTGAAAGTTAGCGGAAAGATTAACGTGAGACAACATCCGGTTTCTTCAGATGAACATCCGATTTTCAGAATAAGATGCCAACAAAGTATGACTTATATTCACATTAAGTATAAAACATGCTGCATCTCGTGAGTTAAAGGGAAAATACACCTAAATTGTGGGTAAAGTGTCTTTATTCTTTGATCGCTGGGTAACCATCATCACCTCGGAGTTACAGCATCATATTGATGAAGAGTAGAGCTGCATCACATGCTCTGACTGTCATGAAGACACAAGACACACATTTTTGCTGAAACGTGCTGAAACATTTTATTCCTGTTGCACAGCAGTGGAACGTCACACACTGAGCACAGATAGTGAAGAGATAGAACTGCTGCTGTGTAAAGAGAATACTGCTGTTAAAAAGCACCTGATGTGTTTAAAGTGTTTGCAAACCAAATGTTATTGCCCTTTAGTTCATATAGCAGTACTTTTAAAATAAAAGTGCGCAATACACTACTTTTGAATTCATTATTGAACTTTGCCATAACAATGCGATTAATCGCAAAACATCCATGCGATTAATCGCGATTAAATATTTTAATCGTTGCCCAGCACTAATATATATATATCTATATAATATATATTATACATATATGTATATATAGTATATGTATGTATGATAAGTATGTCCTTATGTTGGACACACTATCTGTGGGTCTCTGGACTCCACATCAGATCCTGGAGGGCAGCTATTTTGTTAAAGCTTGTCTCACACACACACACACAAATGGCAGCCTACGTCTGGTGTCTGGAAAGATTTAGCAGCCGTGGGAAGCAGGAAAGTTCTTGTGGTCTGCAGAGTTCATTACTGTGCAGAAATGTGAGCCACCCACAAGTCCAAGACCTGAAATATGTGGAGTCACTGTGGAGACCACCAGAGACAACCTCAAACCCTCAAACCAAAGACTGATCACCACACGATCAATAACACTGTCAGTTACAGATGTTCACATGCGTGTTGTGTTTCCTGGACAACTTGAAGAGCTTCGGTCATCATACTAAACAATGTTGACCGATCAGTAAACTGTGCTAAGGATTACAAAACCAGCAGAGCAACGTCACCTGTACAACCAGAAACCAGCAGAACAACATCATGTTGGGCGTATTCTTTGACGTGCCAGAGCCTGCTAGCTGGCCTACAAGTACGTGATTGGTCAGTGGGCTAGCCTGACATGTTGGGTGGTGACAATCCCAATATCTGCTGCCTCTGTCGAGCGGACATTTTCAGCCTCAAACGCATTAAAATGTATTCAAGAAATACAACTGGGGAGGCTCGACTGTCTTCACTGGCGTCCATGAATCCAGAAGGACTTCTTACTGGAACTAAAACACACGGTTAATGCTGGGCGGTATGACCAAAAATTTGTATCACGGTATTTTGTTTCACGGTATTATTTTTTTCCTTGACTGTGTTTTTCTATATGTTTATAGAGGCTTACTCTACTGTCAGGCGTACATAGAATATAAAAACATGTGAATGTCATCATGTATAAAGGCTTTGCTTACTAGAGGGTGTGCTCGTTTGTTCCCATAATGTTGGGATAGCAGTTTGGCTGAAGTATTGTCGCCCCGGTCAGACGTACCTTGAATCCAGTATTTTAATCATTGCTCTGAGTCTTTCTCGACTGTCGGTAGCGGGACCAGGTCCTTGCAGAGCTGGATCATTATTGTGTTCGTAATGCCGTGCTTCGAGCTAATGCCTCTTCAAGCGATGTCTGACCCTTTGGCTTCACTGTTTCACTCGCGCTAACGTTACTGGTTCAGACGGCCGTCAACACACTCTTGGTATTCCAACACATGTTTTCTGCTGAGGTGATGGAGTAAGTTGCTCGTGTTACCACCAGCGTCAACAGAAGTCGCTCGACACACTTTGCAATATATAGTCTGTTGGACGTCGGATTTTTTAAAACCCAAAAAACGTCCAAACAGCGGAGACAGCTCCTCTCTTGGGCTCAGACTCTATCGGTGCATCTCCGTTCTGTCTTTGTTCATCCTGCATCGCTCTGTTCTCTTCTTTAATGTAGCGTTACTGTAGCGACGGAGCCTCTCCCAGCTGTTAGCAGACTGTTGTGCTAGCGGCTAGCAGTCTATATACTCCACGCAAAGTGTTAAAGTGTTTAAGTTAAGTTTAATTTAAAGTGTTTAAGTTAAAGTGTTAAAGTTAAGTTTAAGTGTTTAAGTTAAGTTTAAGTGTTTAAGTGATCATCTTTGTAGATTTATGTGTTTTCAAGTGGACTCATTTTCCCTCTCGTGTTGACAGATGAATAAATGCGTCAGGAACAAGAGCTATGGTGTCGTTTATTTGCTGGAGGGAGTGATCGGAGCGTTACTACTGTGTGCATCTGTCTCTGGTGTTGTTTTTATGACATGGTTAATATTGTTCCCTCTGATGTGAGTAATATCTGAATGGCCCGTGCTCTTCAGTGTGCGGTGGAATACGTGTTTTAGCAGTGTTGCTGAATTGATTTTGACTTTATGCATTGTCCGTTAATGACGCAGCATCCCGTCATGTATTCATGTAACGTTATCTGCACTCTGCAGTTAGTGTATTTATAGGTGTTGAGCTTCATTTTTACACAAAACAAATAATAACCGTATCTGTGGCGTCATGATGAGGTTATTAGGAGGCGGTTCAGCTGCAGGACAGCAGTGGAGGCCCAGGTATAGAACGCACGGCCCGCCACTAACTTTGGATGACTTCATCACCACATGTGGGCGCAGTAATGAGGCTTCCACATGCTCACAGTCAACTCACCACATTTCCTGCAGTCGTCCTGCTTTTGAAAAATAATTTCAAAATCTAAATAAAGTTTTATGTTACTTCTCAGACTCATCATTAGCTGACAATATAAAACCTCAAACTAAAGATCCTGATCAGCACAACTGATCCAACACACAAACAGAGGAACTGGGTTTGTTAAAGTCATTAATGAAAAGCAGCCACAACCTCAGAGACCTCATGACATCATCGCTGGAGATCAAGAGACAATATTTATTACCAATGAGGACAGACGAGCCGCCCAATCCGCCCAGCAACAGGCAACACCGTCAGACTAAATATCTGATCCTCTGACTGGGAGAAGAGAAGTGAGTCAGCGTTTCATCATGTGGGGAAGGTCTGATGTCTTTCTGAATGTATGTCAATGTGTTTTTCCAGGAAAATGAAAATCACTGAGTCTCATTACAAAGATAAAAGTGGTTACATTTCCCAGGAACAGATGAACAAGCTGCTTCTGGTTCTGACATCAAACATTAAACTAGGACCAGGACTCAAACATAATCCGGTCACAGGTCCAGTTTGTCTGAACAGTGATCCAGATGTTTGTCAATTTCCAACAAAGCTTCACCTCCAGGATCCAGGTGTCTACATCTGAGAGTTCAGAGCTGTAATACGACCAACAAGACGAGAGACATTTTCACACCTGCCTCTTTACTTTGGTTGAAGCGACCCCTGTTGGTAGGTTTGTTTCGACAGATGTGAAAACAGCAATCCTACTTTGGTGCGGACCAAAACAACCGGACCAAGACCTTGTTGAAGAGCTGGTCTCGGTCCGGTTACAGACGAACTCCGGTATGGGTCGTCAGGACAACTGAAACTCTGTAAGAAGTCGATACTGTTTTTTCTACATGACCAAGAGTACCATAGGTACCTGGATCAGGACTCGAGACCAACCAAGATGTCTCTGAGTGATAATGCTAAATTGTGAACAACGTTAGCTGCTAGCTGTTAGCAACAGGTGGGCAGCACAGTCCTGCTTGGATAAATAACGGAGCTAACGGCTAACGTAGAATTGAGTTACATTATGATGCGTTCAAGTTCTAGCATTATAACATTATGACGACGTGTTCAAATGTAATCCTGTTAAATTGAGGTTTTCATCAGGAATTATTAATAAACCTGCCGTGTGCAAACAGTTATAAAGCATTTCGTTTGTTGAAGTGCACAAGAGTTATTGTTTGGTTTTGTGTTTTTAACGTGGTCTTGAAGTGGGCATCGAGACTCGTGGAGCAGATGATCTGATCTCCATCCAACCCAACTGAAGCTAACGCTAACACTGTTCATAAAACAGGAGAAAACAGAGACGTGGAAATACGCTTCAGCGTGAGGAACCTCATCAGAGTTCTTACGTTTCTGTAGACGAACACTCGCAGTTTGAGGCCTCCCAAAGTCTCCAGCTCCTGACCGTGATACAGAGACTTAGAGGACAGCTGCTCCTTCAGGATGTGATTCGTCATCAGCTTCTTCAAGTCAGGTGTCATCGTCGTGTCACTTCCTGTTACAGAGACACAGACGGGTAAATAAGACGAGGACGACGACTGAGGGACGTACAACTAACAAAGAACAAAAACCTTTTGTGAGACGGACCTGACCGGTCAGGAGCGTTACCTTTGAAGGCGTCGTCCAGAGGAGCCAGCAGGGTCAGAGCCTCGGAGCCCGTCAGGTGGGAGGACAGGCCGGCCCCAACCAACAGCGTGCTCGCCGTGGCAACAGATGAACCCTCAGCCAGCTCCAGCAGAACTTTGGCTGAAAAAGAACAAGTGGAATAGTACTGCGAGTACTTCTACTGCTACCACAACTATTACTGACAGCGGATGTATTGTTTTGTACTGCAGTACTTCTATAGTTTGAGGTACTCTCAGCGTTAGATGCAGTATCAGTAGTATTAGTAGTATTAGTAGTATCAGCAATATCAGTAGTATCAGTAGTATTAGTAGTGTTAGTAGTATTAGTAGTATTAGCAGTATTAGTAGTATTAGTAGTATCAGTAGTATTAGTAGGCTAGTATCAGTAGTATTAGTAGTATTAGCAGTATTAGTAGTATCAGTAGTATTAGTAGTATAAGCAGTATCAGTAATATTAGTAGTATTAGCAGTATCAGTAGTATTAGCAGTATCAGTAGTATTAGTAGTATCAGTAGTATTAGCAGTATCAGTAGTATTAGTAGTATTAGCAGTATTAGTAGTATCAGTAGTATTAGTAGTATTAGTAGTATCAGTAGTATTAGTAGTATCAGTAGTATTAGTAGTATTAGTATTAGCAGCATTAGTAGTATTAGCAGTATTAGTAGTATCAGTAGTATTAGTAGTATTAGCAGCATCAGTAGTATTAGTAGTATCAGCAGTATTAGTAGTATCAGCAGTATTAGTAGTATTAGTAGTAATACTACTAATACTGCTAATACTACTGTATTAGCAGTATTAGTAGTATTAGTAGTATTAGCAGTATTAGTAGTATTAGTAGTATTAGTAGTGCGAGTAGCTTGTGCAGCACAGTGACATGGCGAATGTGCTGCAGTTTGACAGCAGAACTCTGTGTTGAATGCAGTATTAGCTTGAGTGTGTGCTGTGGTGTTAGCAGTAGTGGTGGTGTTAGCAGTAGGGGTTGTGTTAGCAGTAGTGGTTGTGTTAGCAGTAGTGGTGGTGTTAGCAGTAGTGGTGGTGTTAGCAGTAGTGGTTGTATTAGCAGTCGTGGTTGTGTTAGCAGTAGTGGTGGTGTTAGCAGTAGTGGTTGTGTTAGCAGTAGTGGTTGTGTTAGCAGTAGTGGTGGTGTTAGCAGTAGTAGTTGTATTAGCAGTAGCAGTGGTAGGATTAGTACCTGAGTCGGGGATGAGCAGCTCGTTGATGTAGTGGATGACTCCGTTGGTTCCCAGCTGGTCTTTCAAGGTGATGATGGCCCTCCCGTTCAGAGTCATCTGGTCTCCATCACAGCCGACTTCCAGCACGGTGCCCTGCAGAGTCTCCATCGGGGTCCCCGACACGATGGACTCGGCACACTGCATGTGCTTCAGGATGTGGTAGTTCAGCAGGTCTGAGGGGGGGCGGGCAAGTACACAAGAGGACTGACATCAGAAACAAGTTCATCAGGTTTATAGTGGATCTAAAACTACAAAGACCACCAGCAGTAATCAGCCGGTCACCTTTTAGAGCCACGGGGTCTCCCAGGATCCTGTTCAGGGTCTCCTGAGGAATCTTCTCGAAGGCCTCGTTGGTGGGAGCGAAGATGGTGTACTGACCGTCGTTCTCCAGCATGGTGGTCAGACCTGCAGCCGCCAGCGCCGTCTGAGACACAGAGACAAAGGTCAGGAGGTCAGCGACTGAAAAGCGTCATTTCTATTGATCGATCGGTCAATCGATGAACTCACACGCAGCGTCTCCAGGTCGTCATCCACGTCGATGATCATGTGCACGTTGTTGGAGATGGCGGTGATGACGCGGTCGACCACGTGCACGATGCCGTTGGTGGCGTGTTGGTCGGGTTTGATCAGCCGGGCGCAGTTGACCGTCACGATCTGAGGAGGTGAAGGAGACATCTTTAAATGTCACATCATCATCAGCATACAGTGATTCTGTTGACTCGTCACTGGAGTCTCCGTGAGGCGTTCACTGACCCCGTTGCTGTAGTGGTGGATGTGGACGTGGAAGCCCTGGTACATGGAGGCGAAGGAGGACCCGTGTCTCAGCTCCTCGGAGGTCAGCCGGCGGCTCACCATGTGATAATGAAGAGCGTTCAGCAGCTCGATGTTCACGTTGCTCACCAGAGCGTCCAGGATCTCCTGCAACACAACAACAGTGTCATCACCACGTAAACTACAACACACTGTATCACAAGTGTTTTCTTCTCTGAGAAATGAAGTCTGAAAATCTGAGACAGTTTTCAACCGTTAAATCTGATCGTTTCTGCAGGAAGAACTCAGAAATCATTTGGTCTTTGATGTTGTTGCTACAGTGTTACTCAATGTTTGCTAGTGCATTGTGGGTAGGAGGCATTTGTCGGGTCCTATTGCCAGCGGCGGAGTGGTACTGACCGTGGGCAGGGCAGCCCATGCCTCGTTGCTCGGAGCGAAGAAGGTGAAGCTGCCCGGACCTTCGATCTCCTCCTTCAGCTGAGCTCGTTCAGAGTACATCTGGGTGGTGGAGGCTCCTACTACACCCAGAGTGTTGTAGATGTTCACCAGAGGCAGCGCTGCACACAAAGACCTGCTGTCAGAGCACGACTCCCACAATGCAACAGGGTCACAGCAGCACAGAGAGCTTCAGTTTAAGTTTAAGTCAGAGGTCATACCGGCAGGACAGCCCTTCTCTCCAGGAATCTTCTCATAACCAGGACAGCACTCATAGGTGATCACCCTGCAGAGGGAAGAGGACACATGAGGACACAAGAGGATCACATGAGGACACAAGAGGATCACAAGAGGATCACAAGAGGATCACAAGAGGATCACAAGAGGATTACATGAGGATCACATGTTCTATCCTTCCTTCACCTTCTTCTTCATGAACGTCCTTCTGCAGGTTTCAGCCGCAGGAGGAAGAAAAACAACTCCTCCATAAAGTCTCAGTTTCCACCTGAGAACCTCGTAACCGTTCTGTAATATCTCTGCTTCAGGAGCCTCATAAATTCCTGTCTGAGTCTAATGATGCTAATAAAGTGATGTGCACCACAACAGACCGGGAGAAGAGTTTCCATGAGATCATAAACAAAGAGCTTAATGATCCGCTTCACATGTGGTTTAGAGTCTGATGGAGGTCCGGATCCCTCTGAGGACTCTGAACCTGGACCAGAACACATCCGAGTCACTGGACCTTGAGCTGATACATCCTCACATCAGGACCACTAACCGCGACTCCTGATTGGTCCAACAGTTTCCTCCAGCAGCCAATAATATGTGTTGTTCAGCAGCTGATTGATCAACGTGTTTATTTATGGACCGAATTCATCTCCAGAAAACATGAAAACATGAACGTTTATAAGAAGATGAGATATCAAGCGTACCTGATGAGGATGAAATGTAACCATGGTAACTGTACACAACGATGGAGACAGCCGTAACCATGGTGTGTATATATATATATATATATATATATATATATATATATATATATATATATATATATATATATATATATATATATATATATATATATATATATATATATATATATATATATATATATATATATATATATATATATATACATATATACATATATATATATATATATATATATATATATATATATATATATATATACATATATACATATATATATATATATATATATATATATATACATATATACATATATATATATATATATACACTATACTATATATAGATTGGTGCTGGGCAAGTTAACGCGTTATTGCACGTTAACGCAGTTTTTTTCATTATTATTAAGCGGACATTTTTAACACCAGAACCGGGCAGCGAGCGGTGAACAGCTGTTTGTGTGGTGTCTCTTCCGTCTCTTGTTTCCTTCACCTACATTCCCCTGGGTCCTAAGCCCCTCCATGTACAGCTTCTTATCACCCTCTATGTACCAACGTACATTTATAACAAATACCACACATATTACGGTAATCAGCGTTGCATATGTGTCTGACCAACATACCAAAATACCAAAAAATAAATGATTCATTTAAATGATTATTTTAGAGTTTTTAAAGTGTTTTGTTTGTAATATGTATAATAAGCATCATTTAGTATCACTACTGAGAATTTAACAAACATAAAAACATGACGTAGATAGGTTTGCAGTTTTCAAGGTGTATATTTAAATATCATCTCTTACATACATGAAGATAAAGTTATGAACACCGGCTGAATATCTATGATCAGAATCATTATAACTGTGTTATAACTGCTACTGTGTAAAGGGAATACTGCTGTTAACAAGAACCTGATGTGTTTAAAGTGTTTAAACCAAATGTTCCTCTGAGTTACAGCATCATAGTGATGAAGAGTAGAGCTGGGTCACCTTCATCACCTCTGAGTTACAGCATCATAGTGATGAAGAGTAGAGCTGGGTCACCTTCATCACCTCTGAGTTACAGCATCATATTGATGAAGAGTAGAGCTGCATCACATGCTCTGACTGTCATGAAGACACAACACACACATGTAGATGAAACGTGCTGAAACATGTTATTCCTGTTGCACAGCAGTGGAACGTTTCACACACAGTCACACACTGAGCACAGATAGTGAAGAGATAGAACTGCTACTGTGTAAAGGGAATACTGCTGTTAACAAGAACCTTATTGGTTTAAAGTGTTTAAACCAAATGTTATTGACCTTTTGTTCATATAGCAGTACTTTAAAATAAAAGTGCACAATACACTACTTTAGAATTCATTATTGAACTTTGTACATAACAATGAGATTAATCGTGATTACAAATGTTAATCGTTGCCCAGCACTAGTATATGTATATACTATGCTATATGTGTATATGTATAGTATATATATATATATATATACTATGCTATATATATCGCAAATAAATCATGCGATTAATCGCGATTAAAAATTGTAATCGTTGTCCAGCACTAATATATATATATATATATTAGTGCTGGGCAAGTTAACGCGTTAATTTCACGTTAACGCATTCATTAATTAACGCCGAAAATTATTTTATCGCGCGTTAACGCATTTTTAAAATTTATTATATATATATTTTTTCTTTTTTTATTGAAAGACAAGAGACAATACATATACATAACAACAAGAGGATGAAAGAACAGTGGGATAAAAGCCAGCAAACATCCTGTAGTCAGTTGTGTGTGTATGTATGTGTGTGTGTGTGTGTGTGTGTGTGTGTGTGTGTGTGTGTGTGTCCTTGAGCCTTTTAAGATGGGAAAAAAAGAAATAATAATAATTAAAAAACAACAACAAAAAAAAACAGGTAAGTATTTTAAATTTATTATTATTGTAACAGACTGTCTCATGTTTATCGTTTTGTATTGGAGATATGATGTCCCTTCAGGGTTGCCGTAGAGAAAAGGCGACTTCCGCTTCTGGTCGAGGGGGGGGGGCAGAAATAAAGAGAGAAGCTGCACCAGCTGTTGCTCTCCCTGGAGACTACTGGACATCGCTGCGGTAAAGTCAGCAGACACTCAGATCTCCGTGGTCAACTCAGCAG
Organism: Anarhichas minor; assembly: GCF_050575085.1. Taxonomy (NCBI): domain Eukaryota; kingdom Metazoa; phylum Chordata; class Actinopteri; order Perciformes; family Anarhichadidae; genus Anarhichas; species Anarhichas minor. The sequence continues at coordinate 5,126,585 of NW_027466477.1, read as the reverse complement.
ACACTTACATGTTAGTGCACCTATATGCTGACATTCACGGTAAACGCATTTAAACGCCACAGATCGGGAGCGAGCGAAGGACTTTGAAAGTTAGCGGAAAGATTAACGTGAGACAACATCCGGTTTCTTCAGACGAACATCCGGTTTTCAGAATAAGATGCCAACAAAGTATGAATTATATTCACATTAAGTATAAAACATGCTACCTGCATCTCGTGAACCAAATGTTATTGCCCTTTTATTCATATAGCAGTACTTTTAAAATAAAAGTGCGCAATACACTACTTTTGAATTCATTATTGAACTTTGCCATAACAATGAGATTAATTGCGATTAATCGCAAAAAATCCATGCGATTAATCGCGATTAAATATTTGAATCGTTGCCCAGCACTAAATATATATATATATATATATATATATATATATATATATATATATATATACACACATACATATAGTATACTATAGCTATGCTATAGATAAATAAATACTTAGAAGACAGAACTGGAAGATAAAACGTCGACATGTTTTAAGTGTCGGTGAATGAAGTAGAATAGATCAGCTGGTGTGTGAACTTGTTTCAGTGTCGGTAGGAGCGTTTCAGGAGGATTCCTCACATGTTGGCTGTAATGAAGCGTGGAAGCCGAGCAAAGGCCTCCATGACTTCCTGTAGAGATTTCCATAATAAATGTTTCTCAGCTGTCTGGGCTCATAAAGCTCATTTCCTCAGAGAGAAGAAGAATCTGCAGCCAGACCAGAATCCTGATGGGGGACCCGCAACCATCGCCAGGACAAACACTAAAGCACCAGAGCCTCCACCAGGAGCTCCTCCCTTCAGACCACTACAGAACGAAACGTCCCAGAGCCTCTCAGAGGGCTTGAGCTGCATAGTGAGTTTAAATGAACATCATGTCTTCTTCTATCTGATGTCTTCAGCAGGAAACACCTCACACAGCGGAGCTGCAGGCCCACCTCACAGAGAGCTCTCTGAGGAGAACACAGACGATCGGCAGCTTTCAATATGAAACAGATTCAATAATAAACCTGACAGGCAGAGACTCCTCAGCCCAGTCATCCAACACAAACAGAACCTTAGATAGAACCTTGATCCAGACTGCTGGTCAACCCTCTGAACCCGTCGCTTACACTGACGGCCACATTGATCCACAGGTAGTCAGATTACAAGCTGACTGTGATTCATATGAAGCTGCAACTTCCTGAAGTTAAACTCAGACTAAACTTATATTCTACTAGAAATCAATGATCTAATATATATCTATCTATATATAATATAGATATATATATATAATATAATATATAATATATATTATATATTATATATATTATATATTATATATATTATATATAGATAGATAGATAGATAAGATAGCTTCTCTAGATGTTGTTGCTCTGCATCCAGCAGCACCGTAGAGAATCTCTGATTTATCTCTGATCAGATTTGTCTTCTCACATAAAACCTTTTTTTACCGACGAACAGCTTTTACCTGTTGAGGGACGCTGTCATGGCGGCCGTGAGCGACCCAGTTGGGTACGCTCACGTGCACTAACATGCACACTAACATGCACCAACATGCACTTAAATGCATATTCACATGCACTAACATGCACTAAAAGACACACGGCCAGCTCTGTGAACAAAGAGGCTCTGATATGAACACAGAGACTTCATTCTGTGATCAGGTCAACTTGTAGATCTGGATGTAGATGATAGTTATTGATCAGATATCAATGGTCTGCATGTTAAACACAGCTCCATTCATGGATTTAAATGCATCGTCTGGAGACAGAAGAAGGAAAAAGTCCAGAACTCCTGCAGCCTCGAACACACCGGCAGTAAATGTAAACAGATGGAGATCAGCTACTGATGTGAGTGTGTGTGTGTGTGTGTGTTGGCACACACACACACACACACACACACACACACACACACACACATTGGACTGATTATCAAACCAGATGGAAACTCGACTCCCGTTTGGTCTCCACATAAACAAAGATGGCCGCCGTGGATTTGTGACAAAACAAACAGAGCGAGGTCGACTCGAGGGAAACGTTCCAGAAACATCGAGCAGAGAAAAACACGGCGAACCGTCAGGCTGTCAGTCAGACAGGAAGCTGAGGACAGAAGTAGAGCAGGAGACAGGTTCTGGTACAGGAGAGAGACAGACAGGCAGAGAGACAGAGAGAGAGACAGAGAGACAGGCAGAGAGACAGGCAGAGAAAGAGAGACTATAATACTTCTATAATATAACACTATACTACTACTATACTATAATATAATACTACTACAATAATACTTCTATACTATAATATTTATATACTATAAATTATAGTATATAAATAATATAGTATTATAGTCTATAATACTACAGATACTGAAGGAACACATTCTGGCTGTTGAGGATTTCTGCTGACTGGTTAGTTTTAGGGGGGGGGGGCTGTGAGTTATGAGTCTTCCTTCTGCTGACCTTTGACCTCCTCAGATACCCACTGACACACAAACAGAGTCAAACACTGCCCCCCCCAGTGTATATCTAATGAAACTGTGTGTGTATGTGTGTGTGTATAAGTGTGTGTGTGTGTATAGGTGTGTGTGTGTGTGTGTGTATAGGTGTGTGTGTGTATGTGTGTGTGTGTGTGTGTACGTGTACGTGTGTGAAAGACTCTCACTTGAACTTCTCACAAACAGATTCTTTCAGTTCAGATCAGGAAACTGAAAAAAAGAGGAAGTGAGAGTTTCAGACACACACACACACATAAATATGTGGAACAAATACTAACGAGTACATTTACTTCTTTATTAAAGAGGAAGTTCTCCACAAACACTTCCTGAAGATGATGAATCGACTGTAAAACGCTGAGGCAGCTGTTTCCATAGAAACCAAAAACACAGGTTAGAAAACAGCTTGAATAAATCACAGACACCAGCGCTAACACACCAGCTAACACACCAGCTAACGCTAACTGAGTGTTTCAGTCTTCAGATTCAAAACCACTTCATTAAAAGAAAGAACCGGAGCTACAGGAGACGTTTACCTGGAAAACAACAACAACGACAATGACCCTCAGATAAAGCTGAACGACGGCCACACACACACACACACACACACACACACACACACACACAGTAACCCTGCTCAGAGTGAGATCTGTGACACAGCTGGTCCACTGCCGCCAGAGCCTCATTAATAATGTGTATGTGTGTGTGTGTGTGTGTGTGTGTGTTTCCTTCAGTCAAAGTTCTGCAGTATAAGAATCTGAAGAACACTGAAGACTTCAGACTGAACTGACATTAACACGAAACATCATCATCATCATCATCTCTCAGAAAGAGTAAAACACTGAAACTGTCCTTTAAAGGACTTCAGCACATTTTAACGTCTCCAGAGGTTAAACAGGAAGTGAGGACGTTCCTCTGTCCACTGAACACAAACTCAGTCCAGACTCGAGTCAAACTACAGACGACAAACTGAACAGTTTAAACGACAAAACATTTGAACTACAGAACAGTTAAAGTTGAACCGTTCCTTCGTTTAACCGTTAAACAAAGGAACGGTTAAACTAAAGAACGTTTAAACTAAAGAACATTTAAACTACAGACAGCTTGAACTACATACAGTTTGAATCACAGACAGTTTGAACTACAGACAGCTTAAACTAGATACACTTTGTTTAAACCACAGACGCTCTCGGTCAGACTTACGTGGGTTTCCCACAGATCTTGCGATGGTACCACTGTTTACAGTTGGTGAAGTACTTCTTGTTGGTTCCTTTGAGCTGCTGCATGGCACAAACATTTGGTCTGAAGGAGAAGAAACACAAACAGTTTAAAGTCAGACCACCTTAAACCTCTTCATTCATTAAATGTCTAAAGAACATCAAACACACTAAAATAAATCATTCACATGTTTCATGTCTTTATTTTATGAAGTAGTATTTGTCTTCAGACAAACAGAAATACCTTCTATTAAATACTTAAGGTGGACTGATCATTGAATCTGTTGCTATAATAACTCAGAATCACATGAAACATAGTTTTATAATAAATCAGTGAAGTTATTAATAAATAGATCTTAACTTCAGCTGATTTATGCATTGATCACATTCCACCTTAATCTGAGCTCAAGTCGAGTGTTAAGGTGGACAGGTAAGATGTATCTAACATTTAAATAATATCAATAACATCACAGAGTCAGCAGCTGATCATATTATCGATACACAATATTAGAACAACTTATTATAATTATTATGAACAGAAAACTAAAGGTGGTATTCTTTATTATTATAAACGATGTGCTAAATGAACGTCAGCTCGTTGTGACGTCATAGTTATGAATGAAATGAACAAACATGAGGTTCATTAAGTCCCCATGTTAATATGAAGTATGTTTCATAACTACAGACTCACTGGATGTACTTGAGGCTCGGCTCGGTATGAACTCACCCCTGCTGCCGGCCTCTGATGCGGCTGTGCTGCAGGACCGCCTGGTACGGAGACCGGGCCACACAGACCGTGAGAACCAGAGAGAGACCCAGGACCAGCACGGAGACCCTCATCTTCAAGGAGACGGAAAATACTCTTCTTCTACTTCTTCTCTCTTCTGCTTCTTCTTCTTCCTTCTCCGCAGCTGGCAGTAGTGCCTCCGGGATCCGTGAGGGGAGAGACGGGGGAGGAGGACGAAGGGGGAGGAGGATGAAGGAGGAGGAGGAAGAGGAGGAGGAGGATGAAGGAGGAGGAAGAGGAGGAGGAGGAGGAGAAACGAACTCCTTCAGTTCAGTAAAATACATTTCAAAAACTTCATCAAGTTAAATTCTGTTTAAATGAAATAAAGTTTAAGAAGCTGAAAGAAAAACAAAGAAAGAAACGACAATAAGATAAGAAAGAAGCAAAATAAATAACAAACAATGAAACAAAGAAAATAAGAAAACAAAGAAAGAAAGAAAGAAAGGTGAGTCAGTGTGAGTGTGACTTGTCCTCAACAGGCCACCGTACAGAAGATCAGACTTAAGCTCCTGTAGTTTGAAAGTCTCATTAAAATATGAATATTTCCTCATAAAACTGTTTAAATATGATTTTAATAATGAATAATCTCCTTCATTGTTGACATCAGTGTTTTATTTCTGTCCGTCAGCTTGTCTCCTGAGACTCTGAAGACAACAATCATCTTCAGATGTGGGACGGACCGATCCGTCTGAAAGGTCCTGGTCCTGGTCCTGGTAAAACACTAGAGTACTTCTTACTGTAGTAAAACAGAGTACTTCTTCGATAAACGATAAACTTCCTGAATATTTGCAGAAAATTTCACTTTGCTTAAACTGTTTGATTCAGTTCAAGACAGAAACCTGGTTTCATTTAAACACATCAGAGACCCAGTCTGTTGTTTACATGATGCTAAAGGAAACCAGATTACTGGACCAGGTCCACAGAAACCAGATTACTGGACCAGGTCCACAGAAAACAGATTACTGGACCAAAACGACAGTAATGAAGTGAAAGTAAAAACATTTTCAAACTTTAGTTTCTCTCAGAAGTTCTTCAGAAGTGAAGACGAAACTTAGAATAAAAGAACCTCAAACAATAATATTTAATATTTTGATTTACAGTTCTTTTGTCTTTAGACATTTCACAGTGACAGGAAACATGGACATGTGTTTTCTTTATTAAAACCTTTGTTTCACTGTTAGATATTTGTGGGCGTCATCAGCATAGAAACGAATAATGATGGAAAATATTCAGCCCTGCCCGACCGCAGAGAGGACACGTGGGCCGCCTGTCAGAGGACGAAGAGGTGAAGTCATCTCTCTGAGGATGAAGATAGAAAGTCAGTCTGAGTTTGAAGGTTTCACTTCACACGGAGACTAAACAGGATGCTGGATCTTAAACTAAGCAGACCTCCTTTTTTAATCCATGTGCACGTGACAGGACGAGGTGAGGCGAGACATGACGGGATGTCAGCGGCTGAACGTCATCTCCACCTGAAACAACCTTCATCATTTCACACTGAGGATGAGGATGAATCCTCAGACTCACTTCACTCCTCTTTTATTAATGTAATAATGACTGAAACACAGAAGCCCTCTACCTGAAGTTATGTAAGCTAACAGCTAACAGCTAACAGCTAACAGCTAGTTGACCTGAATGTGTCCGACCTGAACTATTTCCTATTTGACCCTCAGAGAGCTTTTCCTCTCGTTAAACATTTAAAGGGAGGAAACTATTTCATGTTTATCCTCCTGGAGTTTCAGGTGGACACCACAGTGGACAGACAGTGGACAGACACTCAGTGGACTGACAGTGGACAGACAGTCAGTGGACTGATGGTCAGTGGACAGACAATGGACAGACAGCGGATAGACAGTAAGTGGACAGACAGTAAGCGGACAGACAGACAGTGGACAGACAGTCAGTGGATACACAGACATAGGACAGACAGTAAGTGGACAGACAGACAGTGGACAGACAGTCAGTGGAGAGACAGTCAGTGGACAGACAGACATTAGACAGACAGTCAGTGGACAGACAGTCAGTGGACAGACATTGGACTAACAATGAATAGACAGACAGTGGACAGACATTGGACAGACAATGGATGGACAGACAGAGAGTAGACAGACAGACAGTGGACAGACAGACAGTTGCCGGAAAATTGATGGACAGACAGTGGACAGACAGCGGATATACAGTAAGTGTACAGACATACATTGGATAGACGGACAGTGGACAGATAGACATTGGACAGACAGTCAGTGGACAGATAGACATTGGACAGACAGTGGACAGACAATGGATAGACAGACAGTGGACAGACATTGTACAGACAATGGATAGACAGAGGATAGACAGTCAGTGGATAGACAGACATTGGACAGACAGTCAGTGGACAGATTGTGGACAGACAGACAGTGGACAGACATGCATTGGACAGACAGTCAGTGGACAGACAGACAGTGGACAGACAGTCAGTGGATAGACAGACATTGGACAGACAGTCAGTGGACAGATTGTGGACAGACAGACAGTGGACAGACAGTGGACAGATTGTGGACAGACAGACAGTGGACAGATTGTGGACAGACAGACAGTGGACAGACAGTCAGTGGACAGACAGTCAGTGGACAGACATGCATTGGACAGACAGTCAGTGGACAGACAGTGGACAGACAGACAGTGGACAGATTGTGGACAGACAGACAGTGGACAGACAGTCAGTGGACAGACATGCATTGGACAGACAGTCAGTGGACAGTCAGTGGACAGACAGTGGACAGACAGACATTGGACAGATTCTGGACAGACAGACAGTGGACAGACATGCATTGGACAGACAGTCAGTGGACAGACAGGCATTGGACAGACAGTCAGTGGACAGACAATGGACAGACAGACAGTGGACAGACAGTCAGTGGACAGACAGTCAATGGACAGAACGGCAGTGGACAGGTGGGCTGAGAGGAAGGTCCTGGTCCGAGGGGGAACCAGGTTGGCATATTGTTGCGGGTCCAACTGTACAGCCAGTCTGTCCTCCCTGTGAAGACACTGAATGTCCCACAAAAAGATTTAAAGACGATGACGCAGATTTGCTTCAGGCTGATGGCAGGAAGACGATATAAAACAAAGCAGACTGTTCATGTTCAGCAATTATCCAGAGAGACATTAAAACACACAGCAGGTCAACAGGAAGCTGAGTTTGTGTGTGAGTGAGTGTGAGAGTGTGTGTCTATGTGTGTGTGTGTGTGTCGGTGTGTCTGAGTGTGTGTCTGTGTTTGTGTGTGTGTGTGTCTCCTTGTTTATAGACGTGTTCAGTACGTCATCATTTCGTCGTGAAGAATCTTCCAAATGAAGTTCATGAAAATGAGAAAGAATGTACTTGTTGAGCAGAGTTACATCTTTATATGTAATGTATAATAATAATAATATTATTATTACTGATGCATTGACTCATTATTTTGACTACCTTATAGACTTTTGAGCTGCACTGTCGTCGAATCTATAACAATGTATCAATGTATAAAAACTAAATCATCTTTTACTGGAAAACTACCTCCAATGTGTACAATTTGAAGGTGAAATTAATCTCATTTTCAGAGTAAAAGTCTTTGTGTAATTAAGCTAAAGCCAAACTTGTTTTCAGAATAAAAGTTTTTGTGTCGTGAAGTTGAAGCTAAACAGGTTTCAAAGTAAAAGCATTTGTGACATAACTGGTTTTCAGAGTAAAAGTTGTAATCTTGATCCTGGTACTGGGGTCAGTTGGTTACATCACATCAAGCACCAGATAAAAACATTTTGAAACATGGAACAACATATTCATCCTGCACACCCACATAACAGGAAGTTTGTCTAAAAGACGTTTTTAAAAACAAAACACAAGTTGAGACATCGTGCATGTAAAGTGTTGCTGTAAATAATGAACACGTAGAAGCAGTGTTGTACGAGTGAGAGACACTTTTTCTGTAGTTGTTTTAGATGCAGAAGTATATATATATATACTGATTCTCAGAGTATTCTCAAGGTACAGACATATTCTCTATTCATGTGTGTGTGTGTGGCGTGTGTGTGTGTGTGCAGCAGATGGTCTGTAACACACAGAGCTGCTTTGTGTTCAGGAAAAGTTCAGGTTTCCAGCAGATGTTCTCACAGGTCACAGGTCATGAGCAGCTTTCACCCACTGATGTGAAGAGGACACACACACACACACACACACACACACACACGCACCCACACACACACGCACACACACACACACGCACTCACACACACACACACACACACACACACACACACACTCACACACACACAAACTGGTTTCAGGGCGCAGAGCTCCCTCTGTTGGGAACACAGAGGTGGTTCTCAGAAGTACTGAGATCCTTTACTTAAGTATAAGTACGAGTACATAAATGTCCTGCATTCAAACCCCTATATGACAAAAACTACACAAAAGTATCATCAGCTTATCATTGTTTTTAAATGTAATATCTGAATCTGCAAAGTAAGATTTTCAGAGTAAAAGTCTCTGTGTCATAGAGTTAAAACTAAACTAGTTTCAGAGTAAAAGTCTTTGTGTCATAGTGTTAAAACTAAACTAATTTCAGAGTAAAGGTCTGTGTGTCATAGAGTTAAAACTAAACTAGTTTCAGAGTAAAAGTCTCTGTGTCATAGAGTTAAAACTAAACTAGTTTCAGAGTAAAAGTCTTTGTGTCATAGCGTTAAAACTAAACTAATTTCAGAGTAAAGGTCTGTGTGTCATAGAGTTAAAACTAAACTAGTTTCAGAGTAAAAGTCTCTGTGTCATAGAGTTAAAACTAAACTAGTTTCAGAGTAAAAGTCTGTGTGTCATAGAGTTGAAACTAAACTAATTTCAGAATAAAAGTCTACAATACAATACAACAATACAAACAGTTTCTGGAAACTTCTTCTTCTTCTTCTTCTTCTTCTTCTTCTTCTTCTTCTTCTTCTTCTTCTTCTTCGGTGTTTCTCTGCTGATACCTGATCTGTTGACCATCAGTGTGACTCACACTTTTCACTCCGCCCACCGTTCCACCTGAACAACAGGTATCAGTTACTGTTACTGATGCATTCAGCGGCCGTCTGAAATCACAACGCTCAGCTCATAGGTTGTGATTCACATTTCTCTATGGTCTGGAAGTCTGAACCTAAAGGAGGTTTTCATCCAAACTGTTGTAGCTCTTCAGACGTATTTCACATATTTTCCCAGAATATAAAATAAACTCTGAATCAGCCGAGTCAGTGTTTTAATGAAATCAATCAAAAGCAAATTATTAAATGAAAACCTCACATGTTTCATGCAGAAGGACCGACTGATGTGAAAATACATCATCTTTCCTCTCTTGTCTAGCATGGGGATGTTCATATTTACAGGAGCCCCTGAAGGCAGCATTCTTTACATACAACCTGTTACCAGAGATGTTCTATTGAGAGGATGAGTCACTCTGCTAATTTATCTCCAGTCACCTACAAGAGTATTAGTAAATTTATGAGTGTCTTGTCCTCTAAAAGTGAAAGGAAATATTGAAAGGTAGGAACAATAATACAGAAATCTAAATGTCTATATAATAATATAATTCATAATATTATTATACATATATATTTAATATAAATATAATTTAATAACAATACAAATATATTTAAAATATTCTAGTTTACTGTGTTTGGGTTGATGAAGGCTTTTGGGAAGTGAAAACACCAAAAAATGGAATAAACCCTCTTGGTTCTGTATCTCTGATGGAGGAGACTCTATAATCTATAATCTAAAATATGTAATCTATAATCTAAAATATATAATCTATAATCTAAAATATATAATCTAAAATATATAATCTATAATCTAAAATATATAATATATAATCTATAATCTAAAATATATAATCTATAATCTAAAATATATAATCTATAATCTAAAATCTAAAATATATAATCTATAATCTAAAATATATAATCTATAATCTAAAATCTAAAATATATAATCTGTAATATATAATATGTAATCTATGATATATAATCTATAATCTATAATATATAATCTATAATCTATAATCTAAAATCTAAAATATATAATCTAGAATATATAATCTAGAATCTAAAATATATAATCTATAATCTATAATCTATAATCTAAAATATATAATCTAAAATATATAATCTATGATCTATAATCTATAATCTAAAATATATAATCTATGATCTATAATCTATAATCTATAATCTATAATCTATAATCTATACTCTAAAATATATAATCTATGAGAAGGTGTCTGTAAATATACAAACACACGGTTTAAAGTGTGGTCAGAGGGAGAGCTCTGTGCACTCTAACCCATCTGTGCAGTGATGAGGAGGAGGAGGAAGAAGTTCACCTGACAGACAGAAGAGAAGCTGCTGCTGTCATCACCTCACTCTACAGGAGCAGCTGAACGCCTCTCTGTATCATTATTATTATTATTATATTTAATAAGCTTTCGTGGTCGCGGAGATGCCGGTGCAGATCCCGGACGACTCAGACTTCTCCTCGTTCAAAGACCAGTGTCTGAGCTGTGACGGATGGGTCAGCCGCTACAATAAAGGAGGAGTGACGGTGTGGTGTCGCGAGGAGGAGAGCCGGACCGTCCAGAAACTCAAGGTGAGCGCTCAGACCTGGACCTGGTCGCACCAGCTGCTCTCAGACCAGGTCTTATCATATTACTCTTGATGTCAAACTTTGAACTGAAGCTTTCAGGTGAACAAAGTCGAGCTGCAGGTCGATTAATTGATTAATAGACTGACAGAATATTTTAGTTGTATTCATTTTAAAGCACAGAAAAGCCCCAAATTCTCAGTTTTATAAGATAATGAGATAATAAAGTTAAAGCTCTGGAGTTTTAGATTGTTGGTCGAGTAAAACAAACATCTCCTCGGAATTTTATTTTACAATTTTTTTATGAAATATGATATGAATTGAGAAAATATTGACGAGATGAATCAATAATGACCATAATGACCAGATGAATCAATAATGACCATATTGATTAGATGCAGCCTGAACAAGAAGAAAATCTATATTGAAGGATTCAGCTTAAGATATTAATCATACTATCATAAATAAACTTCACATTAAAATAATAAAATAAATTATTATGAAAATATTATAGATTCAAATAATCCTTCATGCAGCAAAAACGGGTCAAACTAGTGATTTTAAATATAAACATTAATAAATATTAAAACATTAGCAATCAATGTGGTATTGATTAAAGATCAGAGAGTCAACTCTTCCTCATCCAGTCAGTATTTAGAGTCTCTGGAGGAACTCGTCTGATTGGTTCGACCACTTTAGATGTGATGATGTGAGTAAACAGCTGATCAACGAGGAGTCACCAATCAGATAATCAATAGAAACTCTTTTGATGATCTCGTGCTGATAATGGTCGGAGAGACATTTGAAGACATTTCTTATGTTTTATAAAAACCTGAGGCAGCGGCCAGTGGACCTACTGGATCGCTAGTTCAAGTCCCGATGTGGACAAAGTAGAGCGGACTGTTAGCTGGAGAGGTACCAGTTCCCTGTAGCCTTGTAGCCTGGTGGCCTGTAGTCTTGTAGCCTTGTAGCCTGATGGCCTGCAGTCTTGTAGCCCTGTAGCCTGGTGGCCTGTAGTCTTGTATCCTTGTAGCCTGGTGGCCTGGTGGCTTGTAGTCATGTAGCCTAGTGGCCTGTAGTCCTGTAGCGTAGTGGCCTGTAGTCTGGTAGCCTTGTAGTCCTGTAGTCCTGTAGTTCTGTATTCATGTATTCCTGTAGTCATGTAGTTCTGTAGTCATGTAGTTATGTAGTCATGTGGTCATGTAGTTCTTTAATTATGTAGTTCTGTAGTTCTGTAGTCTTGTAGCCATGTAGCCATGTAGCCATGTAGTCCTGTGGTTCTGTAGTCCTGTAGCCATGTAGTCCTGTAGTCCTGTAGTCATGGAGCCATGTAGTTCTTTAGTCATGTAGCATTGTTGTCATGTAGTCCTGTAGCCATGTAGTCATGTAGCCATGTAGTCCTGTAGTTATGTAGTCCTGTAGTCATGTGGCCATGTAGTCCTGTAGCCATGTAGACATATAGTTCTGTAGTTCTGTAGTCTTGTAGCCATGTACTTCTGTAGTCCTGTAGTCCTGTGACATTGTAGTAATGCAGTTCTGTAGTTCTGTAGTCATGTAGTCCTGCAGTTCTGTAGTTCTGTAGTCATAGCCATGTACTTCTGTAGTCATGTAGCCCTGTAGTCCTGTAGTACTGTAGTCATGTAGTCATGTAGCCATGTAGTCCTGTAGTTATGTAATCATGTATTTCTTTAGTACTGTAGTTATGTAGTACTGTAGTCCTGTAGTCATGTGGTCCTGTAGTTATGTAGTCCTGTAGCCATGTAGCCATGTAGTCATGTAGCCATGTAGTCCTGCAGCATTGTAGTCATGTAGCCATGTAGTCTTGTAGTCTTGTAGTCCTGTAGCATTGTAGTCATGTAGTCATGTAGTTCTGTAGTCATGTAGTCATGTAGCCATGTGGTCCTGTAGCATTGTAGTCATGTAGTTCTGTAGTTGTGTAGTCGTAGCCATGTAGCCATGTACTTCTGTAGTCCTGTAGTCGTGTAGCTATGTAATCATGTATTTCTTTAGTACTGTAGTCCTGTAATCCTGTAGTTCTGTAGTCATGTAGCCATGTAGTCCTGTAGTTATGTAGTCCTGTAGTCATGTAGTCCTGTAGTTATGTAGTACTGTGGTCCTGTAGCATTGTAGTCATGTAGCATTGTAGTCATGTAGCATTGTAGTCATGTAGCATTGTAGTCATGTAGCATTGTAGTCATGTAGCCATGTGGTCCTGTAGTTCTGTAGTCATGTAGCCATGTGGTCCTGTAGTTCTGTAGTCCTGTAGCCATGTAGCCATGTAATCATGTAGTCCTGTAGTCCTGTAGTCCTGCAGCATTGTAGTCATGTAGTCCTGTAGTCATGTAGTCATGTAGCCATGTGGTCCTGTAGTTATGTAGTCCTGTAGCCATGTAGCCATGTAATCATGTAGTCCTGTAGCATTGTAGTCATGTAGTCCTGTAGTTCTGTAGTCATGTAGTCCTGTAGTCCTGTAGTCATGGAGACATGTGGCCCTGTAGTTCTGTAGTCATGTAGTCATGTAGTCCTGTAATCATGTAGTCCTGTAGCATTGTAGTCATGTAGTCATGTAGTTCTGTAGTCATGTGGTCCAGTAGTTATGTAGTCCTGTAGTTATGTAGTCATGTGACATTGTAGTAATGCAGTTCTGTAGTTCTGTAGTCATGTGGTCCTACAGTTCTGTAGTTCTGTAGTTGTGTTGTCATGTAGTTCTGTAGTTATGCAGTCGTAGCCATGTAGCCATGTAGCCATGTACTTCTGTAGTCCTGTAGTCATGTAGCCATGTAGTCCTGTAGTCCTGTAGCCATGTAGTCCTGTAGTCCTGTAGCTATGTAATCATGTATTTCTTTAGTACTGTAGTCAAGTAATCCTGTAGTTCTGTAGTCATGTAGCCATGTAGTCATGTAGCCATGTAGTCCGGTAGTCCTGTAGTTATGTAGTACTGTAGTCCTGTAGTCCTGTAGTTATGTAGTACTATAGTCATGTGGTCCTGTAGTTATGTAGTTCTGTAGTCATGTAGCCATGTAGTCCTGTAGTCCTGTAGTTATGTAGTAATGTAGTCATGTAGTCATGTAGCCATGTAGCCATGTAGTTCTGTAGTCATGTAGTCATGTAGTTATGTAGTTCTGTAGTCCTGTAGTCATGTATTCATGTGGTCCTGTAGTTATGTGGTCATGTAGTCATGTAGTTCTGTAGTCATATAGTCATGTAGTTCTGTAGTCATGTAGTCATGTAGTCCTGTAGTCATGTAGTCATGTAGTTCTGTAGTCATGTAGTCATGTAGCCATGCAGTTCTGTAGTCATGTAGTCATGTAGTCATGTAGTTATGTAGTCATGTAGTCATGTGGTCATGTAGTTATGTAGTCATGTAGTCATGTAGCCATGTAGTCATGTAGTCATGTAGTCATGTAGTCATGTAGTCATGTAGCCATGTAGTTCTGTAGTCATGTAGTTATGTAGTCCTGTAGTCATGTGGCCATGTAGTCCTGTAGCCATGTAGACATATAGTTCTGTAGTTATGTAGTCTTGTAGCCATGTACTTCTGTAGTCCTGTAGTCCTGTGACATTGTAGTAATGCAGTTCTGTAGTTCTGTAGTCATGTAGTCCTGCAGTTCTGTAGTTCTGTAGTCGTAGCCATGTACTTCTGTAGTCATGTAGCCCTGTAGTCCTGTAGTACTGTAGTCATGTAGTCATGTATTTCTTTAGTACTGTAGTTATGTAGTACTGTAGTCCTGTAGTCATGTGGTCCTGTAGTTATGTAGTGCTGTAGCCATGTAGCCATGTAGTCATGTAGCCATGTAGTCCTGCAGCATTGTAGTCATGTAGCCATGTAGTCTTGTAGTCTTGTAGTCCTGTAGCATTGTAGTCATGTAGTCATGTAGTTCTGTAGTCATGTAGTCATGTAGCCATGTGGTCCTGTAGCATTGTAGTCATGTAGTTCTGTAGTTGTGTAGTCGTAGCCATGTAGCCATGTACTTCTGTAGTCCTGTAGTCGTGTAGCTATGTAATCATGTATTTCTTCAGTACTGTAGTCCTGTAATCCTGTAGTTCTGTAGTCATGTAGCCATGTAGTCCTGTAGTTATGTAGTCCTGTAGTCATGTAGTCCTGTAGTTATGTAGTACTGTGGTCCTGTAGCATTGTAGTCATGTAGCATTGTAGTCATGTAGCATTGTAGTCATGTAGCCATGTGGTCCTGTAGTTCTGTAGTCATGTAGTCATGTAGCCATGTAGTCATGTAGTCCTGTAGTCCTGTAGTCATGTAGTCATGTAGCCATGTGGTCCTGTAGTTCTGTAGTACTGTAGCCATGTAGCCATGTAATCATGTAGTCCTGTAGTCCTGTAGTCCTGCAGCATTGTAGTCATGTAGTCCTGTAGTCATGTAGTCATGTAGCCATGTGGTCCTGTAGTTATGTAGTCCTCTAGCCATGTAGCCATGTAATCATGTAGTCCTGTAGCATTGTAGTCATGTAGTCCTGTAGTTCTGTAGTCATGTAGTCCTGTAGTCCTGTAGTCATGGAGACATGTGGCCCTGTAGTTCTGTAGTCATGTAGTCATGTAGTCCTGTAATCATGTAGTCCTGTAGCATTGTAGTCATGTAGTCATGTAGTTCTGTAGTCATGTGGTCCAGTAGTTATGTAGTCCTGTAGTTATGTAGTCATGTGACATTGTAGTAATGCAGTTCTGTAGTTCTGTAGTCATGTGGTCCTACGGTTCTGTAGTTGTGTTGTCATGTAGTTCTGTAGTTATGCAGTCGTAGCCATGTAGCCATGTAGCCATGTACTTCTGTAGTCCTGTAGTCATGTAGCCATGTAGTCCTGTAGTCCTGTAGTCCTGTAGCCATGTAGTCCTGTAGTCCTGTAGCTATGTAATCATGTATTTCTTTAGTACTGTAGTCAAGTAATCCTGTAGTTCTGTAGTCATGTAGCCATGTAGTCATGTAGCCATGTAGTCCTGTAGTCCTGTAGTTATGTAGTACTGTAGTCTTGTAGTCCTGTAGTTATGTAGTACTATAGTCATGTGGTCCTGTAGTTATGTAGTTCTGTAGTCATGTAGTCCTGTAGTCCTGTAGTTATGTAGTAATGTAGTCATGTAGTCATGTAGCCATGTAGCCATGTAGTTCTGTAGTCATGTAGTCATGTAGTTATGTAGTTCTGTAGTCCTGTAGTCATGTATTCATGTGGTCCTGTAGTTATGTAGTCATGTAGTCATGTAGTTCTGTAGTCATATAGTCATGTAGTTATGTAGTTCTGTAGTCATGTAGACATGTAGTCCTGTAGTCATGTAGTCATGTAGACATGTAGTTCTGTAGTCATGTAGTCATGTAGCCATGCAGTTCTGTAGTCATGTAGTCATGTAGTCATGTAGTTATGTAGTCATGTAGTCATGTGGTCATGTAGTTATGTAGTCATGTAGTCATGTAGCCATGTAGTCATGTAGTCATGTAGTCATGTAGTCATGTAGTTCTGTAGTCATGTAGTCATGTAGCCATGTAGTTATGTAGTCATGCAGTTCTGTAGTCCTGCAGTTCTGTAGTTATGTAGTTATGTAGTCATGCAGCCATGTGGTTCTGTAGTCTTGCAGTTATGTAGTCATGTAGTCATGTAGTTATGTAGTTCTGTAGTTCTGTGGTCATGTAGTTATGTAGTCATGTAGTCATGTGGTCATGTGGTCATGTAGTTCTGTAGTCATGTAGTCATGTGGCCATGTAGTCATGTAGTTCTGTAGTCATGTAGTCATGTAGTCATGTAGCCATGTAGTTCTGTAGTCATGTAGTCATGTAGTCATGTAGCCATGTAGTTCTGTAGTCATGTAGTCATGTAGCCATGTAGTTATGTAGTCATGCAGTTATGTAGTCCTGCAGTTCTGTAGTTCTGTAGTTATGTAGTCATGTAGTCATGCAGCCATGTGGTTCTGTAGTCCTGCAGTTATGTAGTTCTGTAGTCATGTAGTTATATAGTCCTGTAGTTCTGTAGTTATATAGTCCTGTAGTCCTGTAGTTATGTAGTCATGTAGTTATATAGTTGTGTAGTTATGTAGTCATGTAGTCATGTAGTCCTGTAGTTCTGTAGTCATGTAGCCATGTAGTCCTGTAGTCCTGTAGTCCTGTAGCCATGTAGTCATGTAGCCATGTCGTCATGTAGCCATGTAGTCCTGTAGTCCTGTAATCATGTACTTCTTTAGTACTGTAGTCCTGTAATCATGTAGTTCTGTAGTCATGTAGCCATGTAGTCCTGTAGTCCTGTAGTTATGTAGTACTGTAGTCATGTGGTCCAGTAGTTATGTAGTCCTGTAGTTATGTAGTCATGTGACATTGTAGTAATGCAGTTCTGTAGTTCTGTAGTCATGTGGTCCTACGGTTCTGTAGTTCTGTAGTTGTGTTGTCATGTAGTTCTGTAGTTATGCAGTCGTAGCCATGTAGCCATGTAGCCATGTACTTCTGTAGTCCTGTAGTCATGTAGCCCTGTAGTCCTGTAGTCCTGTAGTCCTGTAGTTCTGTAGTCATGTAGCCATGTAGTCCTGTAGTCCTGTAGTCCTGTAGCCATGTAGTCCTGTAGTCCTGTAGCTATGTAATCATGTATTTCTTTAGTACTGTAGTCAAGTAATCCTGTAGTTCTGTAGTCATGTAGCCATGTAGTCATGTAGCCATGTAGTCCTGTAGTCCTGTAGTTATGTAGTAATGTAGTCATGTGGTCCTGTAGTTATGTAGTTCTGTAGTCATGTAGTCCTGTAGTTATGTAGTAATGTAGTCATGTAGTCATGTAGCCATGTAGCCATGTAGTTCTGTAGTCATGTAGTCATGTAGTTATGTAGTTCTGTAGTCCTGTAGTCATGTATTCATGTGGTCCTGTAGTTATGTGGTCATGTAGTCATGTAGTTCTGTAGTCATGTAGTCATGTAGTTATGTAGTTCTGTAGTCATGTAGTCATGTAGTCCTGTAGTCATGTAGTCATGTAGCCATGTAGTTCTGTAGTCATGTAGTCATGTAGCCATGCAGGTCTGTAGTCATGTAGTCATGTAGTCATGTAGTTATGTAGTCATGTAGTCCTGTAGTCATGTAGTCATGTAGCCATGTAGTTCTGTAGTCATGTAGTCATGTAGCCATGCAGTTCTGTAGTCATGTAGTCATGTAGTCATGTAGTTATGTAGTCAAGTAGTCATGTGGTCATGTAGTTATGTCGTTCTGTAGTTCTGTGGTCATGTAGTTATGTAGTCATGTAGTCATGTGGTCATGTGGTCATGTAGTTCTGTAGTCATGTAGTCATGTGGCCATGTAGTCATGTAGTTCTGTAGTCATGTAGTCATGTAGTCATGTAGCCATGTAGTTCTGTAGTCATGTAGTCATGTAGTCATGTAGCCATGTAGTTCTGTAGTCATGTAGTCATGTAGCCATGTAGTTATGTAGTCATGCAGTTATGTAGTCCTGCAGTTCTGTAGTTCTGTAGTTATGTAGTCATGTAGTCATGCAGCCATGTGGTTCTGTAGTCCTGCAGTTATGTAGTTCTGTAGTCATGTAGTTATATAGTCCTGTAGTTCTGTAGTTATATAGTCCTGTAGTCCTGTAGTTATGTAGTCATGTAGTTATATAGTTGTGTAGTTATGTAGTATGTAGTCATGTAGTCCTGTAGTTCTGTAGTCATGTAGCCATGTAGTCCTGTAGTCCTGTGGTCCTGTAGCCATGTAGTCATGTAGCCATGTCGTCATGTAGCCATGTAGTCCTGTAGTCCTGTAATCATGTACTTCTTTAGTACTGTAGTCCTGTAATCATGTAGTTCTGTAGTCATGTAGCCATTTAGTCCTGTAGTCCTGTAGTTATGTAGTACTGTAGTCATGTGGTCCAGTAGTTATGTAGTCCTGTAGTTATGTAGTCATGTGACATTGTAGTAATGCAGTTCTGTAGTTCTGTAGTCATGTGGTCCTACGGTTCTGTAGTTCTGTAGTTGTGTTGTCATGTAGTTCTGTAGTTATGCAGTCGTAGCCATGTAGCCATGTAGCCATGTACTTCTGTAGTCCTGTAGTCATGTAGCCCTGTAGTCCTGTAGTCCTGTAGTCCTGTAGTTCTGTAGTCATGTAGCCATGTAGTCCTGTAGTCCTGTAGTCCTGTAGCCATGTAGTCCTGTAGTCCTGTAGCTATGTAATCATGTATTTCTTTAGTACTGTAGTCAAGTAATCCTGTAGTTCTGTAGTCATGTAGCCATGTAGTCATGTAGCCATGTAGTCCTGTAGTCCTGTAGTTATGTAGTAATGTAGTCATGTGGTCCTGTAGTTATGTAGTTCTGTAGTCATGTAGTCCTGTAGTCCTGTAGTTATGTAGTAATGTAGTCATGTAGTCATGTAGCCATGTAGCCATGTAGTTCTGTAGTCATGTAGTCATGTAGTTATGTAGTTCTGTAGTCCTGTAGTCATGTATTCATGTGGTCCTGTAGTTATGTGGTCATGTAGTCATGTAGTTCTGTAGTCATGTAGTCATGTAGTTATGTAGTTCTGTAGTCATGTAGTCATGTAGTCCTGTAGTCATGTAGTCATGTAGCCATGTAGTTCTGTAGTCATGTAGTCATGTAGCCATGCAGGTCTGTAGTCATGTAGTCATGTAGTCATGTAGTTATGTAGTCATGTAGTCCTGTAGTCATGTAGTCATGTAGCCATGTAGTTCTGTAGTCATGTAGTCATGTAGCCATGCAGTTCTGTAGTCATGTAGTCATGTAGTCATGTAGTTATGTAGTCAAGTAGTCATGTGGTCATGTAGTTATGTAGTCAAGTAGTCATGTGGTCATGTAGTCATGTAGTTCTGTAGTCATGTAGTCATGTAGCCATGTAGTTATGTAGTCATGCAGTTCTGTAGTCCTGCAGTTCTGTAGTTATGTAGTTATGTAGTCATGCAGCCATGTGGTTCTGTAGTCTTGCAGTTATGTAGTCATGTAGTCATGTAGTTATGTAGTTCTGTAGTTCTGTGGTCATGTAGTTATGTAGTCATGTAGTCATGTGGTCATGTGGTCATGTAGTTCTGTAGTCATGTAGTCATGTGGCCATGTAGTCATGTAGTTCTGTAGTCATGTAGTCATGTAGTCATGTAGCCATGTAGTTCTGTAGTCATGTAGTCATGTAGTCATGTAGCCATGTAGTTCTGTAGTCATGTAGTCATGTAGCCATGTAGTTATGTAGTCATGCAGTTATGTAGTCCTGCAGTTCTGTAGTTCTGTAGTTATGTAGTCATGTAGTCATGCAGCCATGTGGTTCTGTAGTCCTGCAGTTATGTAGTTCTGTAGTCATGTAGTTATATAGTCCTGTAGTTCTGTAGTTATATAGTCCTGTAGTTCTGTAGTCATGTAGCCATGTAGTCCTGTAGTCCTGTAGTTATGTAGTACTGTAGTCATGTAACCATGTAGTCCTGTAGTCCTGTAGTTATGTAGTACTGTAGTCCTGTAGTCCTGTAGTTATGTAGTACTGTAGTCCTGTGGTCCTGTAGTTACGTAGTTCTGTAGTCATGTAGCCATGTAGTCCTGTAGTCCTGTAGTTATGTAGTACTGTAGTCCTGTAGTCCTGTAGTTATGTAGTACTGTAGTCCTGTGGTCCAGTAGTTATGTAGTCCTGTAGTTATGTAGTCATGTGACATTGTAGTAATGCAGTTCTGTAGTTCTGTAGTCATGTGGTCCTACGGTTCTGTAGTTCTGTAGTTGTGTTGTCATGTAGTTCTGTAGTTATGCAGTCGTAGCCATGTAGCCATGTAGCCATGTACTTCTGTAGTCCTGTAGTCATGTAGCCCTGTAGTCCTGTAGTCCTGTAGTCCTGTAGTTCTGTAGTCATGTAGCCATGTAGTCCTGTAGTCCTGTAGTCCTGTAGCCATGTAGTCCTGTAGTCCTGTAGCTATGTAATCATGTATTTCTTTAGTACTGTAGTCAAGTAATCCTGTAGTTCTGTAGTCATGTAGCCATGTAGTCATGTAGCCATGTAGTCCTGTAGTCCTGTAGTTATGTAGTAATGTAGTCATGTAGTCATGTAGCCATGTAGCCATGTAGTCATGTAGTCATGTAGTTATGTAGTTCTGTAGTCCTGTAGTCATGTATTCATGTGGTCCTGTAGTTATGTGGTCATGTAGCCATGTAGTTCTGTAGTCATGTAGTCATGTAGCCATGCAGTTATGTAGTCATGTAGTCATGTGGTCATGTAGTTATGTAGTCATGTAGTCATGTAGCCATGTAGTCATGTAGTCATGTAGTCATGTAGTCATGTAGTCATGTAGCCATGTAGTTATGTAGTCATGCAGTTCTGTAGTCCTGCAGTTATGTAGTTATGTAGTCATGCAGCCATGTGGTTCTGTAGTCTTGCAGTTATGTAGTCATGTAGTCATGTAGTTATGTAGTTCTGTAGTTCTGTGGTCATGTAGTTATGTAGTCATGTAGTCATGTGGTCATGTGGTCATGTAGTTCTGTAGTCATGTAGTCATGTGGCCATATAGTCATGTAGTTCTGTAGTCATGTAGTCATGTAGTCATGTAGCCATGTAGTTCTGTAGTCATGTAGTCATGTAGTCATGTAGCCATGTAGTTCTGTAGTCATGTAGTCATGTAGCCATGTAGTTATGTAGTCATGCAGTTATGTAGTCCTGCAGTTCTGTAGTTCTGTGGTTATGTAGTCATGTAGTCATGCAGCCATGTGGTTCTGTAGTCCTGCAGTTATGTAGTTATGTAGTCATGTAGTTATATAGTCATGTAGTTCTGTAGTTATATAGTCCTGTAGTCCTGTAGTTCTGTAGTCATGTAGTTATATAGTTGTGTAGTTATGTAGTCATGTAGTCATGTAGTCCTGTAGTTCTGTAGTCATGTAGCCATGTAGTCCTGTAGTCCTGTAGTCCTGTAGCCATGTAGTCATGTAGCCATGTCGTCATGTAGCCATGTAGTCCTGTAGTCCTGTAATCATGTACTTCTTTAGTACTGTAGTCCTGTAATCCTGTAGTTCTGTAGTCATGTAGCCATGTAGTCCTGTAGTCCTGTAGTTATGTAGTACTGTAGTCCTGTAGTTATGTAGTACTGTAGTCATGTAGCCATGTAGTCCTGTAGTCCTGTAGTTATGTAGTACTGTAGTCCTGTAGTCCTGTAGTTATGTAGTACTGTAGTCCTGTGGTCCTGTAGTTATGTAGTTCTGTAGTCATGTAGCCATGTAGTCCTGTAGTCCTGTAGTTATGTAGTACTGTAGTCCTGTAGTCATGTAGCCATGTAGCCATGTGGTCCTGTAGTCATGTAGTCCTGTGGCATTGTAGTCATGTAGTCATGTAGTCCTGTAGTCATGTAGCCATGTGGTCCTGTAGTCCTGCAGTTCTGTAGTTATATAGTCATGTAGTTCTGTAGTTATATAGTCATGTAGTCCTGTAGTTCTGTATTTATGTAGTCATGTAGTTCTGTAGTCGTGAAGTTATGTAGTCATGTAGTCCTGTAGTTATGTAATCATGCAGTTCTGTAGTCCTGTAGTTATGCAGTCCTGTAGTTCTGTAGTCCTGTAGTCCTGTAGTCATGTAGCCATGTAGCCATGCAGTTATATAGTTCTGTAGTTCTGCAGTTATGTCGTTTTGTAGTCCTGCAGTTCTGTAGTCCTGTAGTCCTCTAGCCCTTTCGTCCTGTAACCTCCTGCAGGGAAAATCAAACCACCGCTCAACGTCATCGTGCTGAAAAATTCAGAGCGGAAAGGAAAACGTTTGACTAGAAACTTGAGGACTGAGACAGGAACAGAAATCAGTTCACTTTACAGGTTCAGTTACTTTACTGGACTATTTCCAGTTTGGATCCACACTTCTCCTCCATATACATATATTTAATAATATGACAGCTGAGTTACTGTGCTCAGGTTCCTCATGAGGGGTCATGTTGCTGCTAGATGTGGAACCACGTCATCAGATAAAAAACCATGTGTTCATGAACCTTTTCCTCAGGTCACATCTTCAAAATCAAGGAAGAAGTTAGTTGTAAAGAGAAGATCAGTCAAAGCTTGACCACAACACCACCTAGTGGTCATTAGAGGAACTGCAGCTGCAGACACTCCTGGTTATTTAGCATCAGTTTGCAACTGAAACAGTTCAGTCGTGTCACGACGCTCTGTGACGTCACAAAATACATATGAACATATATTTTTGTGTTTCATGGACTCTCACAATAATATAAGACATAATAATAATACAATAATACAGAGATTAAGTTTGGCTTCAGACCAGCAGGTCCTTTATGAATCCAAAACTCTAAACAGTCTCTAGATTCTCTTTTTATAAACAGTATACATAAGTTATACATATAAATATGTATAAAGGTTTAATTAGTGATTTTATAGTTGATAACCACAGGAAGTCACTGTGGACACAACACACACACACTGATACAGAAGCACAGCTGATGACGACGACGATGAGGAGGATGATGATGATGATGATGTTAATAATTCACTGAGCCTTTTGGGAGCAGCGAGGCGCTTCTTCTCACACATGAATAATTAAAGTCTGGAGCTGAGGACTCCAACAGGCTCACCTGTAGACATTCTGTAGACAGGCTCACCTGTAGACATCCTGTAGACAGGCTCACCTGTAGACATGCTCACCTGTAGACAGGCTCACCTGTAGACATCCTCTAGACAGGCTCACCTGTAGACAGGCTCACCTGTAGACATGCTCACCTGTAGACAGGCTCACCTGTAGACATCCTGTAGACAGGCTCACCTGTAGACAGCACCTGTAGCCCTGTAGCTACAGGTGCTGATGAAAGACACTGACATCATCACATATTAAACTGGACATCTGGAAAATATGAAACATTATTCCATATAATATAATAATGTCAGAATTACATCTCTGCTCTTTGCAGATGATGTGATTGTGTTTGTTTCATCAGACCTTCAGCTCTCACTGTACAGGTTTATATTGTTTCATATTGTTTCATATTGTTTCATGTTGATTTATATTATTTCATATTGTTTCATATTGTTTCATATTGTTTCATCCATCCATCCATCCATTTTCCTCCGCTTATCCGGGGTCGGGTCGCGGTGGCAACAGGCCAAGCAGGCTGACCCAGACTTCCCTCTCACCGGCAACATGTTCCAGCTCATTCTGGGGGATCCCGAGGCGTTCCCAGGCCAGCTGGGAGATGTAATCCCTCCAGCGTGTTCTGGGTCTTCCCCGGGGTCTCTTCCCAGTTGGACGTGCCTGGAAAACCTCCAGTGGGAGGCGTCCAGGAGGCATCCTAATTAGATGCCCGAACCACCTCAGCTGACTCCTTTCGACGCGAAGGAGTAGCGGCTCGACTCCAAGCTCCCTCCTGATGACCGAGCTCCTTACCCTATCTCTAAGGCTGAGCCCGGCCACCCTACGGAGGAAGCTCATTTCGGCCGCTTGTAGCCGCGACCTTGTCCTTTCGGTCACGACCTAGAGTTCGTGACCATAGGTGAGGGTAGGAACGTAGACCGAGTGGTAAATTGAGAGCTTTGCCTTCCGGCTCAGCTCCCTCTTCACCAAGACGGTCCGGTGCAGCGCCTGCTTTACTGCTGCAGCCGCACCGATCCGTCTGTCGATCTCCCGCTCCATCTTACCCTCACTCGTGAACAAGACCCCGAGATACTTGAACTCCTTCACTTGAGGTAGGCACTCCGTCCCCACCTGGAGGGAGCAATCCACCGGTTTCCGGCAGAGCACCATGGCCTCAGATTTGGAGGTGCTAACTCTCATCCCCGCCGCTTCACACTCGGCTGCAAACCGCCCCAGTGAATGCTGGAGGTCACGATCCGAGGAGGCTAACAGGACCACATCATCTGCAAACAGCAGAGAGGCGATCCCGAGACCCCCGAACCTGACGTTCTCCACCCCCCGGCTGCGCCTATATATCCTGTCCATGAAAGTCACGAACAGGACCGGAGACAAAGGGCAGCCCTGGCGGAGGCCAACACCCACCGGGAACGTGTCTGACTTATTGCCGAGAATGCGGACACAGCTCCTACTGCAGTCGTACAGAGACCGGATCGCCCGTTGTAATGGGTCCGGCACCCCATACTCCCGCAGCACCCCCCACAAGAACCCCCGAGGGACCCGGTCGAAAGCCTTCTCCAAGTCCACAAAGCACATGTAGACTGGTTGGGCAAACTCCCAGAACCCCTCCAGTAGTCTTGCGAGGGTAAAGAGCTGGTCCACTGTTCCAAGGCCGGGACGGAATCCGCATTGCTCCTCTTGAATCTGAGGTTCGACAAACGGTCGGAGCCTCCTTTCCAGCACCCTGGCATAAGCCTTCCCCGGGAGGCTGAGTAGTGTGATACCCCGGTAATTCGAGCACACTCTCCGGTCCCCCTTTTTGAAAATGGGAACCACCACCCGGGTCTGCCAGTCCATGGGCACTGATCCCGACCCCCATGTGACATTGAAGAGGCGTGTCAGCCAGGACAGCCCAACCATGTCCAGCGCTTTCAGCATCTCAGGGCGGATCTCATCCACCCCTGGCGCCTTGCCACCGAGGAGCTTTTTGACTACCTCAGCGGCCTCTGCCAGGGATATGGGTGAGCCTCCCCCTAGATCTTCAGGCGCTGCCTCCTCTGCAGAGGACATGTTGGTCGGGTTTAGGAGTTCCTCAAAGTGCTCTTTCCACCGCCCGACGATGTCCCCTGTCCGGGTCAGCAGTTCCCCCCCCTGCTGAGAACAGCCTGGGGTAAGCCCTGCTTTCCCTTCCTGAGCCGTCGGATGGTTTGCCAGAACCTCCTTGAGGCCAACCGAAAGTCCTTCTCCATGGCCTCCCCGAACTCCTCCCATGCCCGAGTTTTAGCATTCGTGACCACCGCAGCTGCAGCCCTTCTGGCCTGTCGGTACCTGTCAGCTGCTTCGGGAGACCCCTGGGCCAACCAGGCCTTGAAGGTCTCCTTCTTCAGCTTGACGGCTTCCCTCACCTCCGGTGTCCACCACCGGGTTCTCGGGTTGCCGCCACGACAGGCACCGATGACCTTCCGGCCACAGCTCCTAGCGGCCGCGTCCACAATAGAGGCTTTGAACATGGTCCATTCGGATTCCATGTCCTCAACCTCCCTCGGGGCGACTGTGGCTAAGTGGATAGCAGGGCCGTCTTTCAATCAGAGGGTCGGTGGTTCAATCCCCGGCTCCGGCTCTGCTAGTCGCATGTCGATGTGTCCTTGAGCAAGACACTTAACCCCGTAGTTGTGCCTACGGTGTAGAAATGTGATAGACTCTGAATTGTAAGTCGCTTTGGATAAAAGCGTCTGCTAAATGACTGTAATGTAATGTGTGAGAAGTTCTTCCGGAGGTGGGAGTTAAAGACCTCCCGGACAGGGTCTTCCGCCAGACGTTCCCAGTTCATCCTCACTACACGTTTGGGCTTGCCGGGTCTTTCCAACCGGTTCCCCTGCCATCTGATCCAACTCACCACCAGGTGGTGATCAGTTGACAGGTCTGCTCCTCTCTTCACCCGATTGTCCGCTGCAAATCAAATGATACGATTACAAAGTCGATCATTGATCTCCGGCCTAAGGTGTTCTGGTACCAGGTACACTTATGAGCCACCTTATGTTCGAACATGGTGTTCGTTATGGCCAAACCATGACACGCACAGAAGTCCAATAACAAAACACCATTCGGGTTCAGATCGGGCAAGCCGTTCCTCCCAATCACCCCGGGCAAGCCGTTCCTCCCAATCACCCCCCGCCAGGTTTCTCCATCATTGCCCACATGAGCGTTGAAGTCCCCCAGGAGAACTATGGAGTCGGTAGGCGGCGCCCTTTCCAGGACCCCTCCCACCGACTCCAAGAAGGCCGGATACTCTGAACTGCTGTTTGGTGCATAAGCACAAACCACAGTCAGAGCCTTGCTCCCCGCAACCCTTAGGCGCATGGAGGCGACCCTCTCGTTCTCCGGGGAGAACTCCAACACAGCGGCGCTCAGCCGGGGGCTCGTGAGTATCCCCACTCCCGCCCGGCGCCTCTCACCCTGGGCAACTCCGGAAAAGGACAAAGTCCAACCCCTCTCCAGGAGCTTGGTTCCAGAGCCAGCGCTGTGTGTGGAGGTGAGTCCAACTATATCTAGCTGGTACCTTTCCACCTCCTGCACCAGCTCTGGCTCTTTCCCCGCTAGCGAGGTGACATTCCACGTCCCTAGAGCTAGTCTATGCTGCCGGCGATCGGCTCGCCCAGGCCTCCCGCCTGACTCGCCGCCCGGTCTGCATTGCACCCGACCCCGATGCTTATCCCTGCGGGTGGTGGGTCCACAGGGGTCCATATTGTTTCATGTTGATTTATATTGTTTCATATTGTTTCATGTTGATTTATATTGTTTCATATTGTTTCATATTGTTTCATGTTGATTTATATTGTTTCATATTATTTCATATTGTTTCATGTTGATTTATATTGTTTCATATTGTTTCATATTGTTTCATATTGTTTCATGTTGATTTATATTGTTTCATATTGTTTCATATTGATTTATATTGTTTCATATTACTTCATATTGTTTCATGTTGATTTATATTGTTTCATATTGTTTCATGTTGATTTATAATGTTTCATATTATTTCATATTGTTTCATGTTGATTTATATTGTTTCATATTATTTCATATTGTTTCATATTGTTTCATATTGTTTCATGTTGTTTCATGTTGATTTACATTGTTTCATATTATTTCATATTGTTTCATATTGTTTCATGTTGATTTATATTGTTTCATGTTGTTTCATATTGTTTCATATTGTTTCATGTTGATTTATATTGTTTCATATTATTTAATATTGTTTTATATTGTTTCATATTATTTCATATTGTTTCATGTTGAGATAGAGAGACAGGAGATGGTGCGTGTTTAGCATCAGTTAGCATTGGAGCTATCTGTTGTCATCTTTAAAGTCCTGACTACAGGATGAACTGAGTTTATTACAAAACAACATACTTCATGTAAATCATAAAGATGAGTCGAGGTGTTGCAAGATAGATTCTTTATCTTTTAAAGAAGCTAGGCTAGCAGTTTCCCCCTGCTTCCAGTATTTGTGCTAAGCTAGGCTAGAAGTGTCCCTTTGAGCTTCTCATCTGACCGAAGATGGAAAACAAGATGTTCTAGTTTTATATCATCAGCGTCATATTCTTTATTGTTTTCATCAAATACTAAATGAAGTGTCATAAAGGCGTGACTTCTTGACCTCAGAGATAACTGAAGTCTGAGGGAGGATGATGTGAAGTCTGAGTGACACACAAAGACTTCATGAAAGATTCACTCTGCAGCTGATTGAGTTACACGGAGAGCGTCATGATATCTGATGACTGAAGGCTCAGTGGAGCGACGCTGCTGTGAGATTACAGCAGCGGAAAAGACTGACGTCTGTCTGTCTGTCTGTCTGTCTGTCTGTTTGTCTGCCTGCCTGTCTGTCTGTCTGCCTGCCTGCCTGCCTGTCTGTCTGTCTGTCTGTCTGTCTGCCTGTCTGCCTGCCTGTCTGCCTGCCTGCCTGTCTGTCTGTCTGTCTGTCTGTCTGTCTGTCTGTCTGCCTCTCTGTCTGTGTCTGCCTGCCTGCCTGTCTGTCTGTCTGTCTGCCTGTCTGTCTGTCTGCCTGCCTGTCTGTCTGCCTGTCTGTCTGCCTATCTGTCTGCCTGCCTGTCTGTCTGTCTGTCTGTCTGCCTGTCTGTCTGTCTGTCTGTCTGTCTGCCTGTCTGCCTGTCTGTCTGTCTGTTTTCGTAGCGAGACCTCTAAAACAAAAACATCTGGTGGACAAGTCTCAGACTGATAAGATCTGAGCAGGAAAGTGAAGCTTTGCTGATAAGGTTCCTCTGAGCAAGGCATCGTTTGATCAATGTCTCTTCTACCAAACCCTAACAGGGAGACAACCAACCCCTGCACGTCATTAATATTTACCAAATAGTTCATCAAGTCAAACATGAACCAGAAGTGAATTCCTGACGTCGTCTCCGTCCGTTCAGCTTCAAACAAATCAGTTTCTGCTGAAAACAACGACTGAGAGACAAAAGCTGTGAAAAGCTGCAGACTGGATGAGCAGCAGGTGTGTAGGGAGACCGGGTCAGGTGACCTCTGGTGGACAGGTGAGGAATGTCAGTGTCAGCAGGCTCTTTTGTTGGAAACGGTTATTGTACTTTACCTATTATTGGGTTTTTAGCATGTATTTAGTGTGTATTTGTGGATATTGTGTATCTCTTAAAGATTGACTAAACATTGAAGGCCGATGGAGTCAAAACTGCTTCTAGCAAAACAAACTAAACTCAAACAAACAGTTGTTTTTCCAGAGTAACGAGAACAAAACATGAAATAATAACTAAGCCTTTATCACTATTATTATCATCAATATTAATATTACTATTATCTAGTAATTAAAGTGACAGATCCATGAAGCAGAAGGTTTGTCTTCATGTCTCAGACTGAAGGATCCTGAGCTTCACATTCCAAACATTCAAAGGTCCCACACAGACAGAGCTCTGAATGATGTCTGTGTGTCTCTGAGCAGAAATCTGAGAAACAAACTGCAGAGAAAAGCTTCCAGCTGATTTAAGGCTCAATAAAAACCAACAGCTCAGACATTCAATCCTCTCAAGGACACAGTCCTTATCTCCCATGGTGACGAGCTGTGAACATTATGAAACCTAGCAGAAATATATATATATATATATATATACTGTATATATCATAGTCATGTATGAAATCAGATGTTCTCCTGCTCAAAGATCTAGCTTGGTGCAGTAACTAATCTCACTAATTAACATTATGTATAATTATGAATGATTAATACGAATAAGAGTTTTCTTTCATTTAAAAGCTGTCCATTCTATAAAACACGTTAGGATTCAGTCAGTGAAACGTGACAGAACATGTTGATGGTTCTTTACATGATGATGTTCTGCATGTGGTCATTGTTAGCAGTAGAACAGCAAGAAGTCCTGTTATAATCTTCACCTTTTGATCCACATAACGTCTGGTTCAGACTTCACAACACCAGCTTGAGAGGACTGATGGAAGCGTTTTTAGTAGTGCTGGGCAAGTTAACACGTTATTATCGCGTTAACGCATTAATTAATTAACGCCGACAATTATTTTATAGCGCTTTAACGCATTTTTTTATTTTTTTTATTTTGAAAGTCCGTTGCTCACTGGCAGCGGTGGAGGAAGTCTTCAGACTATGTTGATACAGCGTGTGGGAGAAGTAGAGATAAACTAAAGCAAGACAAGCTAACATATGCTACAGTTAGTGTTGGTCTGAGGAACGTTCTTAGGATCGCAACGAATGACGTATGAGCAACGCTACGTATGAGCCTCAAGAATGAGCTAAGAAGGTTAGCGGAAAGATTAACGTGAGACAACATCCGTTTTCTTCAGATGAACATCCGGTTTTCAGAATAAGATGCCAACAAAGTATGAATTATATTCACATTAAGTATAAAACATGCTGCATCTCGTGAGTTAAAGGGAAAATACACCTAAATTGTGGGTAAAGTGTGTTTATTCTTTGATCGCTGGGTAACCATCATCACCTCGGAGTTACAGCATTATAGTGATGAAGAGTAGGGCTGCATTCACATGCTCTGACTGTCATGAAGACACACATTTTTGCTGAAACGTGCTGAAACATTTTATTCCTGTTGCACAGCAGTGGAACGTCACACACTGAGCACAGATAGTGAAGAGATAGAACTGCTGCTGTGTAAAGAGAATACTGCTGTTTTAAAATAAAAGTGCACAATACACTACTTTTAAATTCATTATTGAACTTTGCCATAACAATGTGATTAATCGCGATTTTTAGCTATACCTATTTAAAAAATGTGCCATAATTCATATAGTTATTTTGTATGTCCACCCTATATATGTCCTCCACCCTGAATACCAGCTTCTTCCCTCAGGCAGACGCTTCAGAGTCCCCCAGTGCAGGCTCAACCGATTTAAGAACTCCTTTGTCCCCTTGTCCATCAAAGCCCTAAATGGCAAGCTAGCCAGAGCTTAACCCCTGTAACACCGATTTTTATTTATTTTTAATATCTTAACTATACACTACTGGTGCGTTATACAATGGGCAGTGTGAAATGTGTTTGTTGGCTGGTGGCAGTCTTTTGCAAGTACTGTAGGTACTGTGTGTGCGGGTATGTGGACTGGCGACAGTCTGTGTATGTAATGTATGTATGCAATATGTTATTTGTATTGTTTTTTAACAGCAGACACTGTACACTGTATGTATGTTTCCAAAACAAATTTCCTTTGGGACAATAAAGTCTATCTTATCTTATCTTATGTAATCATGAACCAGGAACCTAACTAAGTAGTTTTATTGTCTAAACCTAACTAAGTAGTTTTATTGTCTAAACCTAACGAAGTAGTTTTGTTGTCTAAATCTAACTAAGTAGTTTAGTTGTCTAAACCTAACTAAGTAGTTTTGTTGTCTAAACCTAACTAAGTAGTGTTGTTGTTTCAACCTAACTAAGTAGTTTAGTTGTCTAAACCTAACTAAGTAGTGTTGTTGTCTCAACCTAACTAAATAGTTTAGTTGTCTAAACCTAACTAAGTAGTTTAGTTGTCTCAACCTAACTAAGTAGTTTAGTTGTCTAAACCTAACTAAGTAGTGTTGTTGTCTAAATCTAACTAAGTAGTTTAGTTGTCTAAACCTAACTAAGTAGTTTTGTTGTCTAAACCTAACTAAGTAGTGTTGTTGTTTCAACCTAACTAAGTAGTTTAGTTGTCTAAACCTAACTAAGTAGTGTTGTTGTCTCAACCTAACTAAATAGTTTAGTTGTCTAAACCTAACTAAGTAGTTTAGTTGTCTCAACCTAACTAAGTAGTTTAGTTGTCTAAACCTAACTAAGTAGTGTTGTTGTCTCAACCTAACTAAGTAGTTTAGTTGTCTCAACCTAACTAAATAGTTTTGTTGTCTAAACCTAACTAAATAGTTTAGGTGTCTAAAACTAACTAAGTAGTTGTGTTGTTTCCTAAAGGAAACTATGATGCTTGCTTGTCTGATCCAATAAGCAGCCTCAGACCTGCAGTGTGTCTCCCTGCAGTTCCTCTGACATCCACCAGATGCTGCTGTGATCAAAGAAACATTATGATGATGATGATCTGCTTGTATCATGTGATTCGTGAGATCAACCTGCTGGCTGGAGCTTTAAACCATCATCTACATTTTATCTGATGAGGATGAGGCAGGTGACAGACCTGGAACTAGTGAGAGGACATTGTAGTGAAGTGTCTCTGTCTCTGTGTCTCAGATGAGGATAGTGTGTAAAGACGTGACGGCAGAGACGCTGTACGACGTCCTCCACGATACCAGCTACCGCAAGAAGTGGGACACCAACATGATCGACACGTACGACATCGGGAGGCTGACGGCCAACGCAGACGTGGGATATTACTCCTGTCAGTTCTCTATGACTGTTGGCTTCATAGTTTCTAGATGTTTCTTCTGTCTTTTAATGTGCGTGTGTTGTTTGAAGGGAAATGTCCGAGTCCTCTCAAGAACAGAGACTTTGTGACCATGAGATCTTGGCTTCCTCTCGGCAACGACTACCTGATCATCAACTACTCCGTCAAACATCCGGTGAGCTTTTACATCGTCTCCTTCTCAGAGATTACATTTTTTTTTTAAATCAATATTATTGAACAGAACTTTTCCTTTAAAGTCTCTTCTGTTTGTCTGCTGGACAGTAAAGTTTCTGCTGCTTCTGGTTTCTAAAATAAAGTCTTCCTCTTCCAGCTCTGTGCTCCATATGTGGAGGTCTGAGCAGAAAACTTAGACGGTTGCATGAAAGACTGTTGAGTCTGGAGATCACTGGACAGAGTACTGGTCCAGGTTCCACTTTATAAATGTTCAGACCTGAAACTTGGTCCAAAGACAAGAACCGGGTTGTAATTGTCAGATGTGTGTCCGTCTGCAGCATGAAGTTCATGTTCAGCAGATGTTTCCTGATGTTTGAAGATCCTGCAAATTAGAAGTCTCTGAATGAACCAGTGAGCTGGTCCTTTAAAGTTCTCCTCCTGGTGTCTCCTCAGCAACATCCTCCCAAGAAGGACTACGTCCGAGCAGTGTCCCTGTTGACCGGATACCTGATCCAGTCCAACGGAGCCAGCTGCTCTACCCTCTACTACCTGACCCAGATGGACCCGCGAGGTGAGACAACAGACTCATAAAGTCCTCTCACTGTGTGTGAAGGGAGAGCTCAGCCAGTCAATAAATACCCAGTAAAACCAGGGATGTCTGTCTGTGTGTGAGTGTTATATTCAAAGTAAACCTCTCTGCTTATTAGCATGTCTTTTAAAATGTTGTGATGGCATCAACGTAACTCTTTACAGAAAATCTGGTCCCTCAAACTGTCCTAGTCCTAAATCCTAACTCTCCAAAAATGTCTTAACTCTCTAAAAATGTCTCCCGCCTTCTAAAAATGTCTCCCGCCTTCTAAAAATGTCTTCACTCTAAAAAATAAATGTCTTCACTTTTGTCATCACCTTGATGATGTTAGATTGATGTGATGTTTTTTGTCGATAGGACATATCGGTCCTAACAGAGACAGAAGACTCCAGAGAGTCTCTAACACCCCCGTTGTCACGTCTGTCTGCAGGTTCGTTACCAAAGTGGGTGGTCAACAGAGTGTCTCAGTTTGTGGCTCCAAAGGTATAAAAGTCTTCCTTTATATAAATATAAATATAAACCTGCTCCGTCTCATCCTCACGCGTGTCCTCGCTGCGTCTCTGTCTTCTCAGGTGATGAGGAAGATCTACAAGGCGTCTCTAAAGTATCCGGACTGGAAGAGGAAGCACAACCCGAGCCTGAAGCCATGGATGTTCCCGGAGCAGAACGCGCTGCCGTGCATCAGCGTGTCGGAGCTGAACGTCCAGAGAGCCGACTCTCTGGAGAACATCGACGAGAGCGGCCTGAGCGAGGACAAGATGCACCACAGCGAGGACGAGGAGACTTAAGAGGACTCACGGTCTCACTTCCTGTTTGTTGGTCTCTCTGATGAGAGCCCACAGACCGCTTCTTCTTCTGTTGTTTTACACCAACATGCTCAGTGTTACTCCCATTACTCCAGATCAATAAAGATACCTGGTCAGGTGAGACAGAGATGATGTCATCATTCAAGGTGTCCTGCTCAGGTTAAAGGCTGGAGACGTGTCACCAAAACAGCCAAAATGTGTTTATGTTTATTATCGATCGGTCTACATTCATTGATTATGAAATGTGAGAAAGATTAAAGTGAAGGAAAAAGTCTGGTAGCCACGATGCAAAAGATAGTTTATGATTTACCAACGTTTCAGAGACAGGTGTGTTCAATCATGAGGGGGCGTGTCCACAATCCAAATCTACACAATGTGGGAGGAGCTTATACCCTCTTCAGGTAATAAAAAATCACATTTAAAGGAACGGTTTGATCAAGAAAAAAATAAAGGTTGTAAATGTCAAAAACAGACGATATCATGAATATATTATTATTATATATTAAATACCTCAGGTTCCATCAAACAATGTTTTTTTCTAATGCATTTCTCATATTCTTATTGTGTGTATCATAAATCTAAACTAACTAACTAAACGTGCAGATGAAGAGGTGTTCAGGAACACTGAGGTCTAACTAAACATGAGCAGATGAAGAGGTGTTCAGGTACACTGAGGTCTAACTAAACATGAGGAGATGAAGAGGTGTTCAGGTACACTGAGGTCTAACTAAACATGCAGATGAAGAGGTGTTCAGGAACACTGAGCTCTAACTAAACATGAGGAGATGAAGAGGTGTTCAGGTACACTGAGGTCTAACTAAACATGCAGATGAAGAGGTGTTCAGGTACACTGAGGTCTAACTAAACATGAGCAGATGAAGAGGTGTTCAGGAACACTGAGCTCTAACTAAACATGAGGCGATGAAGAGGTTCAGGGACACAGAGGTCTAACTAAACAAGAGCAGATGAAGAGGAGTTCAGGTACACTGAGGTCTAACTAAACATGAGTAGATGAAGAGGTGTTCAGGTACACTGAGGTCTAACTAAACGTGCAGATGAAGAGGTGTTCAGGAACACAGAGGTCTAACTAAACGTGCAGATGAAGAGGTGTTCAGATACACTGAGGTCTAACTAAACATGAGGCGATGAAGAGGTGTTCAGGTACACTGAGGTCTAACTAAACATGAGGCGATGAAGAGGTGTTCAGGTACACAGAGGTCTAACTAAACATGAGGAGATGAAGAGGTGTTCAGGTACACTGAGGTCTAACTAAACATGAGCAGATGAAGAGGTGTTCAGGTACACTGAGGTCTAACTAAACATGAGGAGATGAAGAGGTGTTCAGGTACACTGAGGTCTAACTGAACGTGCAGATGAAGAGGTGTTCAGGTACAGAGAGGTCTAACTAAATGTGCAGATGAAGAGGTGTTCAGGTACACTGAGGTCTAACTAAACATGAGGAGATGAAGAGGTGTTCAGGTACACTGAGGTCTAACTAAATGTGCAGATGAAGAGGTGTTCAGGTACACTGAGGTCTAACTAAATGTGCAGATGAAGAGGTGTTCAGGTACACTGAGGTCTAACTAAACATGATGAGATGAAGAGGTGTTCAGGTACACTGAGGTCTAACTAAACATGAGGAGACGAAGAGGTGTTCAGGTACACTGAGGTCTAACTGAACGTGCAGATGAAGAGGTGTTCAGGTACAGAGAGGTCTAACTAAATGTGCAGATGAAGAGGTGTTCAGGTACACTGAGGTCTAACTAAACATGATGAGATGAAGAGGTGTTCAGGAACATTGAGGTCTAACTAAATGTGCATATGAAGAGGTGTTCAGGTACACTGATGTCTAACTAAACATGATGAGATGAAGAGGTGTTCAGGTACACTGAGGTCTAACTAAACGTGCAGATGAAGAGGTGTTCAGGAACATAGAGGTCTAACTAAACATGATCAGATGAAGAGGTGTTCAGGTACACAGAGGTCTAACTAAACGTGCAGATAAAGAGGTGTTCAGGTACACAGAGGTCTAACTAAACACGAGGAGATGAAGAGGTGTTCAGGTACACTGAGGTCTAACTAAACATGAGCAGATGAAGAGGTGTTGAGGAACACTGAGGTCTAACTAAACATGTGCAGATGAAGAGGTGTTCAGGAACACTGAGGTCTAACTAAACATGAGGAGATGAAAAGGTGTTCAGGTACACTGAGGTCTAACTAAACGTGCAGATGAAGAGGTGTTCAGGAACACAGAGGTCTAACTAAACGTGCAGATGAAGAGGTGTTCAGATACACTCAGGTCTAACTAAACATGAGGAGATGAAGAGGTGTTCGGGTATACTGAGGTCTAACTAAACATGAGGAGATGAAGAGATGTTCAGGTACACAGAGGTCTAA
The DNA here is from genome assembly GCF_050575085.1 of Anarhichas minor. Classification (NCBI taxonomy): domain Eukaryota; kingdom Metazoa; phylum Chordata; class Actinopteri; order Perciformes; family Anarhichadidae; genus Anarhichas; species Anarhichas minor. Next base: position 5,090,103 of record NW_027466477.1, on the reverse strand, counting down.
CTAAACGTGCAGATAAAGAGGTGTTCAGGTACACAGAGGTCTAACTAAACACGAGGAGATGAAGAGGTGTTCAGGAACACTGAGTTCTAACTAAACATGAGGAGATGAAGAGGTGTTCAGGTACACTGAGGTCTAACTAAACATGAGCAGATGAAGAGGTGTTCAGGTACACTGAGGTCGAACTAAATGTGCAGATGAAGAGGTGTTCAGGAACACAGAGGTCTAACTAAACGTGCAGATGAAGAGGTGTTCAGATACACTGAGGTCTAACTAAACATGAGGAGATGAAGAGGTGTTCAAGTACACTGAGGTCTAACTAAACATGCAGATGAAGAGGTGTTCGGGTACACTGAGGTCTAACTAAACATGAGGAGATGAAGAGGTGTTCAGGAACACTGAGGTCTAACTAAACGTGCAGATGAAGAGGTGTTCAGGTACACTGAGGTCTAACTAAACATGAGGAGATGAAGAGGTGTTCAGGTACACTGAGGTCTAACGAAACGTGCAGATGAAGAGGTGTTCAGGAAGACAGAGGTCTAACTAAACGTGCAGATGAAGAGGTGTTCAGATACACTGAGGTCTAACTAAACATGAGGAGATGAAGAGGTGTTCGGGTACACTGAGGTCTAACTAAACATGAGGAGATGAAGAGGTGTTCAGGTACACTGAGGTCTAACTAAACGTGCAGATGAAGAGGTGTTCAGGTACACTGAGGTCTAACTAAACATGAGCAGATGAAGAGGTGTTCAGGAACACTGAGGTCTAACTAAACATGAGCAGATGAAGAGGTGTTCAGGAACACTGAGGTCTAACTAAACATGAGGAGATGAAGAGGTGTTCATGTACACTGAGGTCTAACTAAACATGCAGATGAAGAGGTGTTCAGGTACACTGAGGTCTAACTAAACACGAGGAGATGAAGAGGTGTTCAGGAACACTGAGTTCTAACTAAACATGAGGAGATGAAGAGGTGTTCAGGTACACTGAGGTCTAACTAAACATGAGCAGATGAAGAGGTGTTCAGGTACACTGAGGTCGAACTAAATGTGCAGATGAAGAGGTGTTCAGGAACACAGAGGTCTAACTAAACGTGCAGATGAAGAGGTGTTCAGATACACTGAGGTCTAACTAAACATGAGGAGATGAAGAGGTGTTCAAGTACACTGAGGTCTAACTAAACATGCAGATGAAGAGGTGTTCGGGTACACTGAGGTCTAACTAAACATGAGGAGATGAAGAGGTGTTCAGGAACACTGAGGTCTAACTAAACGTGCAGATGAAGAGGTGTTCAGGTACACTGAGGTCTAACTAAACATGAGGAGATGAAGAGGTGTTCAGGTACACTGAGGTCTAACGAAACGTGCAGATGAAGAGGTGTTCAGGAAGACAGAGGTCTAACTAAACGTGCAGATGAAGAGGTGTTCAGATACACTGAGGTCTAACTAAACATGAGGAGATGAAGAGGTGTTCGGGTACACTGAGGTCTAACTAAACATGAGGAGATGAAGAGGTGTTCAGGTACACTGAGGTCTAACTAAACGTGCAGATGAAGAGGTGTTCAGGTACACTGAGGTCTAACTAAACATGAGCAGATGAAGAGGTGTTCAGGAACACTGAGGTCTAACTAAACATGAGCAGATGAAGAGGTGTTCAGGAACACTGAGGTCTAACTAAACATGAGGAGATGAAGAGGTGTTCATGTACACTGAGGTCTAACTAAACATGCAGATGAAGAGGTGTTCAGGTACACTGAGGTCTAACTAAACATGAGCAGATGAAGAGGTGTTCAGGTACACTGAGGTCTAACTAAATGTGCAGATGAAGAGGTGTTCAGGTACACTGAGGTCTAACTAAACATGCAGATGAAGAGGTGTTCAGGTACACTGAGGTCTAACTAAACATGAGCAGATGAAGAGGTGTTCAGGTACACTGAGGTCTAACTAAATGTGCAGATGAAGAGGTGTTCGGGTACACTGAGGTCTAACTAAACACGAGGAGATGAAGAGGTGTTCAGGTACACTGAGGTCTAACTAAACGTGCAGATGAAGAGGTGTTCAGGTACACTGAGGTCTAACTAAACATGAGCAGATGAAGAGGTGTTCAGGAACACTGAGGTCTAACTAAACATGAGGAGATGAAGAGGTGTTCAGGTACACTGAGGTCTAACTAAACATGAGCAGATGAAGAGGTGTTCAGGTACACTGAGGTCTAACTAAACGTGCAGATAAAGAGGTGTCAAGTACACAGAGGTCTAACTAAACACGAGGAGATGAAGAGGTGTTCAGGAACACTGAGTTCTAACTAAACATGAGGAGATGAAGAGGTGTTCAGGTACACTGAGCTCTAACTAAACATGCAGATGAAGAGGTGTTCAGGTACACTGAGGTCTAACTAAACATGAGCAGATGAAGAGGTGTTCAGGTACACTGAGGTCTAACTAAACATGAGCAGATGAAGAGGTGTTCAGGAACACTGAGGTCTAACTAAACATGAGCAGATGAAGAGGTGTTCAGGAACACTGAGGTCTAACTAAACATGAGGAGATGAAAAGGTGTTCAGGTACACTGAGGTCTAACTAAATGTGCAGTTGAAGAGGTGTTCAGGTACACTGAGGTCTAACTAAACATGAGGAGATGAAGAGGTGTTCAGGAACACTGAGGTCTAACTAAACATGAGCAGATGAAGAGGTGTTCAGGAACACTGAGGTCTAACTAAACATGAGGAGATGAAGAGGTGTTCAGGAACATAGAGGTCTAACTAAACATGATCAGATGAAGAGGTGTTCAGGTACACAGAGGTCTAACTAAACGTGCAGATAAAGAGGTGTTCAGGTACACAGAGGTCTAACTAAACACGAGGAGATGAAGAGGTGTTCAGGTACACTGAGGTCTAACTAAACATGAGCAGATGAAGAGGTGTTCAGGAACACTGAGGTCTAACTAAACATGAGCAGATGAAGAGGTGTTCAGGAACACTGAGGTCTAACTAAACATGAGGAGATGAAAAGGTGTTCAGGTACACTGAGGTCTAACTAAACATGATGAGATGAAGAGGTGTTCAGGTACACTGAGGTCTAACTAAACGTGCAGATGAAGAGGTTTTCAGGAACACAGAGGTCTAACTAAACGTGCAGATGAAGAGGTGTTCAGATACACTGAGGTCTAACTAAACATGAGGAGATGAAGAGGTGTTCAGGAACACTGAGGTCTAACTAAACATGAGCAGATGAAGAGGTGTTCAGGAACACTGAGGTCTAACTAAACATGAGGAGATGAAAAGGTGTTCAGGTACAATGAGGTCTAACTAAACGTGCAGATGAAGAGGTGTTCAGGTACACTGAGGTCTAACTAAACATGAGGAGATGAAGAGGTGTTCAGGAACACTGAGGACTAACTAAACATGAGCAGATGAAGAGGTGTTCAGGAACACTGAGGTCTAACTAAACACGAGGAGATGAAGAGGTGTTCAGGTACACTGAGGTCTAACTAAACATGAGCAGATGAAGAGGTGTTCAGGAACACTGAGGTCTAACTAAACATGAGCAGATGAAGAGGTGTTCAGGAACACTGAGGTCTAACTAAACATGAGGAGATGAAAAGGTGTTCAGGTACACTGAGGTCTAACTAAACGTGCAGATGAAGAGGTGTTCAGGAACACAGAGGTCTAACTAAACGTGCAGATGAAGAGGTGTTCAGATACACTGAGGTCTAACTAAACATGAGGAGATGAAGAGGTGTTCGGGTATACTGAGGTCTAACTAAACATGAGGAGATGAAGAGGTGTTCAGGTACACAGAGGTCTAACTAAACGTGCAGATAAAGAGGTGTTCAGGTACACAGAGGTCTAACTAAACACGAGGAGATGAAGAGGTGTTCAGGAACACTGAGTTCTAACTAAACATGAGGAGATGAAGAGGTGTTCAGGTACACTGAGGTCTAACTAAACATGCAGATGAAGAGGTGTTCAGGTACACTGAGGTCTAACTAAACATGAGCAGATGAAGAGGTGTTCAGGTACACTGAGGTCTAACTAAATGTGCAGATGAAGAGGTGTTCAGGAACACAGAGGTCTAACTAAACGTGCAGATGAAGAGGTGTTCAGATACACTGAGGTCTAACTAAACATGAGGAGATGAAGAGGTGTTCGGGTACACTGAGGTCTAACTAAACATGAGGAGATGAAGAGGTGTTCAAGTACACTGAGGTCTAACTAAACGTGCAGATGAAGAGGTGTTCGGGTACACTGAGGTCTAACTAAACATGAGGAGATGAAGAGGTGTTCAGGTACACTGAGGTCTAACGAAACGTGCAGATGAAGAGGTGTTCAGGAAGACAGAGATCTAACTAAACGTGCAGATGAAGAGGTGTTCAGATACACTGAGGTCTAACTAAACATGAGGAGATGAAGAGGTGTTCGGGTACACTGAGGTCTAACTAAACATGAGGAGATGAAGAGGTGTTCAGGTACACTGAGGTCTAACTAAACATGAGCAGATGAAGAGGTGTTCAGGAACACTGAGGTCTAACTAAACATGAGCAGATGAAGAGGTGTTCAGGAACACTGAGGTCTAACTAAACATGAGGAGATGAAGAGGTGTTCATGTACACTGAGGTCTAACTAAACATGCAGATGAAGAGGTGTTCAGGTACACTGAGGTCTAACTAAACATGAGCAGATGAAGAGGTGTTCAGGTACACTGAGGTCTAACTAAATGTGCAGATGAAGAGGTGTTCAGGTACACTGAGGTCTAACTAAACATGCAGATGAAGAGGTGTTCAGGTACACTGAGGTCTAACTAAACATGAGCAGATGAAGAGGTGTTCAGGTACACTGAGGTCTAACTAAATGTGCAGATGAAGAGGTGTTCGGGTACACTGAGGTCTAACTAAACATGAGGAGATGAAGAGGTGTTCAGGTACACTGAGGCCTAACTAAACATGAGCAGATGAAGAGGTGTTCAGGTACACTGAGGTCTAACTAAACGTGCAGATGAAGAGGTGTTCAGGTACACTTAGGTCTAACTAAACATGAGCAGATGAAGAGGTGTTCAGGAACACAGAGGTCTAACTAAACATGAGGAGATGAAGAGGTGTTCAGGTACACTGAGGTCTAACTAAACATGAGCAGATGAAGAGGTGTTCAGGTACACTGAGGTCTAACTAAACGTGCAGATAAAGAGGTGTTCAAGTACACAGAGGTCTAACTAAACACGAGGAGATGAAGAGGTGTTCAGGAACACTGAGTTCTAACTAAACATGAGGAGATGAAGAGGTGTTCAGGTACACTGAGCTCTAACTAAACATGCAAATGAAGAGGTGTTCAGGTACACTGAGGTCTAACTGAACATGAGCAGATGAAGAGGTGTTCAGGTACACTGAGGTCTAACTAAACATGAGCAGATGAAGAGGTGTTCAGGAACACTGAGGTCTAACTAAACATGAGCAGATGAAGAGGTGTTCAGGAACACTGAGGTCTAACTAAACATGAGGAGATGAAAAGGTGTTCAGGTACACTGAGGTCTAACTAAACGTGTAGATGAAGAGGTGTTCAGGTACACTGAGGTCTAACTAAACATGAGGAGATGAAGAGGTGTTCAGGAACACTGAGGTCTAACTAAACATGAGCAGATGAAGAGGTGTTCAGGAACACAGAGGTCTAACTAAACATGAGGAGATGAAGAGGAGTTCAGGTACACTGAGGTCTAACTAAACATGATGAGATGAAGAGGTGTTCAGGTACACTGAGGTCTAACTAAACGTTCAGATGAAGAGGTGTTCAGGAACATAGAGGTCTAACTAAACATGATCAGATGAAGAGGTGTTCAGGTACACAGAGGTCTAACTAAACGTGCAGATAAAGAGGTGTTCAGGTACACAGAGGTCTAACTAAACACGAGGAGATGAAGAGGTGTTCATGTACACTGAGGTCTAACTAAACATGAGCAGATGAAGAGGTGTTCAGGAACACTGAGGTCTAACTAAACATGAGGAGATGAAGAGGTGTTCAGGTACACAGAGGTCTAACTAAACGTGCAGATGAAGAGGTGTTCAGATACACTGAGGTCTAACTAAACATGAGGAGATGAAGAGGTGTTCGGGTACACTGAGGTCTAACTAAACATGAGGAGATGAAGAGCTGTTCAGGTACACTGAGGTCTAACTAAACGTGCGGATGAAGAGGTGTTCGGGTACACTGAGGTCTAACTAAACATGAGCAGATGAAGAGGTGTTCAGGAACACTGAGGTCTAACTAAACATGAGCAGATGAAGAGGTGTTCAGGAACACTGAGGTCTAAATAAACATGAGGAGATGAAGAGGTGTTCATGTACACTGAGGTCTAACTAAACATGCAGATGAAGAGGTGTTCAGGTACACTGAGGTCTAACTAAACATGAGCAGATGAAGAGGTGTTCAGGTACACTGAGGTCTAACTAAACATGCAGATGAAGAGGTGTTCAGGTACACTGAGGTCTAACTAAACATGAGCAGATGAAGATGTGTTCAGGTACACTGAGGTCTAACTAAATGTGCAGATGAAGAGGTGTTCAGGAACATAGAGGTCTAACTAAACATGATCAGATGAAGAGGTGTTCAGGTACACAGAGGTCTAACTAAACGTGCAGATAAAGAGGTGTTCAGGTACACAGAGGTCTAACTAAACACGAGGAGATGAAGAGGTGTTCAGGTACACTGAGGTCTAACTAAACATGAGCAGATGAAGAGGTGTCCAGGAACACTGAGGTCTAACTAAACATGAGCAGATGAAGAGGTGTTCAGGAACACTGAGGTCTAACTAAACATGAGGAGATGAAAAGGTGTTCAGGTACACTGAGGTCTAACTAAACGTGCAGATGAAGAGGTGTTCAGGAACACAGAGGTCTAACTAAACGTGCAGATGAAGAGGTGTTCAGATACACTGAGGTCTAACTAAACATGAGGAGATGAAGAGGTGTTCGGGTACACTGAGGTCTAACTAAACATGAGGAGATGAAGAGGTGTTCAGGTACACAGAGGTCTAACTAAACGTGCAGATAAAGAGGTGTTCAGGTACACAGAGGTCTAACTAAACACGAGGAGATGAAGAGGTGTTCAGGAACACTGAGTTCTAACTAAACATGAGGAGATGAAGAGGTGTTCAGGTACACTGAGGTCTAACTAAACATGCAGATGAAGAGGTGTTCAGGTACACTGAGGTCTAACTAAACATGAGCAGATGAAGAGGTGTTCAGGTACACTGAGGTCTAACTAAATGTGCAGATGAAGAGGTGTTCAGATACACTGAGGTCTAACTAAACATGAGGAGATGAAGAGGTGTTCGGGTACACTGAGGTCTAACTAAACATGAGGAGATGAAGAGGTGTTCAAGTACACTGAGGTCTAACTAAACGTGCAGATGAAGAGGTGTTCGGGTAGACGAGGTCTAACTAAACATGAGGAGATGAAGAGGTGTTCAGGTACACTGAGGTCTAACTAAACATGAGATGAAGAGGTGTTCAGGAACACTGAGGTCTAACTAAACGTGCAGATGAAGAGGTGTTCAGGTACACTGAGGTCTAACTAAACATGAGGAGATGAAGAGGTGTTCAGGTACACTGAGGTCTAACGAAACGTGCAGATGAAGAGGTGTTCAGGAACACAGAGGTCTAACTAAACGTGCAAATGAAGAGGTGTTCAGATACACTGAGGTCTAACTAAACATGAGGAGATGAAGAGGTGTTCGGGTACACTGAGGTCTAACTAAACATGAGGAGATGAAGAGGTGTTCAGGTACACTGAGGTCTAACTAAACGTGCAGATGAAGAGGTGTTCAGGTACACTGAGGTCTAACTAAACATGAGCAGATGAAGAGGTGTTCAGGAACACTGAGGTCTAACTAAACATGAGCAGATGAAGAGGTGTTCAGGAACACTGAGGTCTAACTAAACATGAGGAGATGAAGAGGTGTTCATGTACACTGAGGTCTAACTAAACATGCAGATGAAGAGGTGTTCAGGTACACTGAGGTCTAACTAAACATGAGCAGATGAAGAGGTGTTCAGGTACACTGAGGTCTAACTAAATGTGCAGATGAAGAGGTGTTCAGGTACACTGAGGTCTAACTAAACATGCAGATGAAGAGGTGTTCAGGTACACTGAGGTCTAACTAAACATGAGCAGATGAAGAGGTGTTCAGGTACACTGAGGTCTAACTAAATGTGCAGATGAAGAGGTGTTCGGGTACACTGAGGTCTAACTAAACATGAGGAGATGAAGAGGTGTTCAGGTACACTGAGGTCTAACTAAACGTGCAGATGAAGAGGTGTTCAGGTACACTGAGGTCTAACTAAAAATGAGCAGATGAAGAGGTGTTCAGGAACACTGAGGTCTAACTAAACATGAGCAGATGAAGAGGTGTTCAGGAACACTGAGGTCTAACTAAACATGAGGAGCTGAAGAGGTGTTCAGGTACTCTGAGGTCTAACTAAACATGCAGATGAAGAGGTGTTCAGGTACACTGAGGTCTAACTAAACATGAGCAGATGAAGAGGTGTTCAGGTACACTGAGGTCTAACTAAATGTGCAGATGAAGAGGTGTTCAGGTACACTGAGGTCTAACTAAACATGAGCAGATGAAGAGGTGTTCAGGCACACTGAGGTCTAACTAAACATGAGCAGATGAAGAGGTGTTCAGGAACACTGAGGTCTAACTAAACATGATGAGATGAAGAGGTGTTCGGGTACACTGAGGTCTAACTAAACATGAGGAGATGAAGAGGTGTTCAGGTACACTGAGGTCTAACTAAACATGAGATGAAGAGGTGTTCAGGAACACTGAGGTCTAACTAAACATGCAGATGAAGAGGTGTTCAGGTACACTGAGGTCTAACTAAACATGAGGAGATGAAGAGGTGTTCAGGTACACTGAGGTCTAACGAAACGTGCAGATGAAGAGGTGTTCAGGAACACAGAGGTCTAACTAAACGTGCAGATGAAGAGGTGTTCAGATACACTGAGGTCTAACTAAACATGAGGAGATGAAGAGGTGTTCGGGTACACTGAGGTCTAACTAAACATGAGGAGATGAAGAGGTGTTCAGGTACACTGAGGTCTAACTAAACGTGCAGATGAAGAGGTGTTCAGGTACACTGAGGTCTAACTAAACATGAGCAGATGAAGAGGTGTTCAGGAACACTGAGGTCTAACTAAACATGAGCAGATGAAGAGGTGTTCAGGAACACTGAGGTCTAACTAAACATGAGGAGATGAAGATGTGTTCATGTACACTGAGGTCTAACTAAACATGCAGATGAAGAGGTGTTCAGGTACACTGAGGTCTAACTAAACATGAGCAGATGAAGAGGTGTTCAGGTACACTGAGGTCTAACTAAATGTGCAGATGAAGAGGTGTTCAGGTACACTGAGGTCTAACTAAACATGCAGATGAAGAGGTGTTCAGGTACACTGAGGTCTAACTAAACATGAGCAGATGAAGATGTGTTCAGGTACACTGAGGTCTAACTAAATGTGCAGATGAAGAGGTGTTCGGGTACACTGAGGTCTAACTAAACATGAGGAGATGAAGAGGTGTTCAGGTACACTGAGGTCTAACTAAACGTGAGGAGATGAAGAGGTGTTCAGGTACACTGAGGTCTAACTAAACATGAGCAGATGAAGAGGTGTTCAGGAACACTGAGGTCTAACTAAACATAAGCAGATGAAGAGGTGTTCAGGAACACTGAGGTCTAACTAAACATGAGGAGATGAAGAGGTGTTCAGGTACACTGAGGTCTAACTAAACATGCAGATGAAGAGGTGTTCAGGTACACTGAGGTCTAACTAAACATGAGCAGATGAAGAGGTGTTCAGGTACACTGAGGTCTAACTAAATGTGCAGATGAAGAGGTGTTCAGGTACACTGAGGTCTAACTAAACATGAGCAGATGAAGAGGTGTTCAGGTACACTGAGGTCTAACTCAACATGAGCAGATGAAGAGGTGTTCAGGTACACTGAGGTCTAACTCAACATGAGCAGATGAAGAGGTGTTCAGGAACACTGAGGTCTAACTAAACATGAGCAGATGAAGAGGTGTTCAGGAACACTGAGGTCTAACTAAACATGAGGAGATGAAGAGGTGTTCAGGTACACTGAGGTCTAACTAAACGTGCAGATGAAGAGGTGTTCAGGTACACTGAGGTCTAACTAAACGTGCAGATGAAGAGCTCGTTGGACCAGTGAAGACGTCTGCAGCTCCATCAGCTCTCTGAATGTGTTACAGAGTTCCTGCAGGCGGCTGCTGAGGGCGTTTTTCCTGCAGAGATGAGGAAGCTTTACGTGCCACTGCTTCCTTCGTCTTTGGCGCCTAAAACAAAGCAGCTGGTCTCCGGATCCTCTCTGTATTGTCTCAGGCACTTCCTGTTTCCTGTCTGCAGAGCTGTGATTGTTGTTTGAGCTTCGAGGAGGAAACTGTCCGGCTTCTTATTCTGCTCTCAGAGGACAGGACGTAACGTCCACTTCCTCCCTCACTGCTGTCCACCCAGGTACAAGTACAACAGTGAAGTATTAGGATGAGAAACTCCAGAAGAGTTCATGTCTACAGACCATAATATCACCACGGTGACCTGAACAGTGAGTTGTCTGCGTGTCGTTGGTTGAGCAGTTTGAGGGAGTTTTGTGTTTTCTGGTCAGTGGAGGGAAGAGAAGAAGAAAGCTGAGTGAAAGCAGAGATTAGACCAGATCTGATGAGGATTAATGGATTAAACAGGAAACAGCTGTTGGAATCAGGGAAACGACTTCCATCAACGACTCTATTTCACTCAATCAGGAGGTTTTATATTCGTCACAGATGACTCAACCTGTGTCAATTATCCAATGAGAGCACAGAGGCCTCGACAGGAAACTGCACATTACAACACAGAACTTCAAAGTAAAACAGCACAACAACTTGTTTCATAAACAGTAAAAATCAGAAATATGTTTAGAATTCAAGACCTCATAATAAAAAGAGATGCAGTAACACAGGTCATACACTACCTCTATAATGATAACTTATTGTTCATATTAGTTTGTTTGTCGTTCTTCGTCTCTGTCTGTGATCATTGATGTCAATGAAGTACACTTTATTATTTAAATCAATTGGAAGAATGAGCACATTTATATGATTTCCTACTTTTTCAAATATGCATTTATTTAATTGAACACTTCTTAAATCATTATTATGTATTTCGTTATATATTTTCATACTATTGTCTTTATCAGTATGTTGTATTATTTTACTCACTGATTGATTATATAATTGATAGATTATTAATTCACATAAAGGAAACATATGTTTACCTTAAATATCTAGTTATTTTATTATATTATTTAATAATAATAATAACAACAATTACTGATTTGATTGTGGGTTGTCTAAAATAACTGGATTTTATTGGGTGGGGCGGAAGTTTGTGCAAACTTTGCTTTTATTTTGAAAGTTTTATTTAGAAACGGAAGCACCGTCCGTTATTACGCCGTGTACCTTCATGTTTCTCCTCCCAGAGCTCCCAGTGTGACGGAGAGCAACTTCGGACTTCACTGGTTCACTTACCGGGACAGAGACCTGCACACTCCAGAAACCAGACCAGGACAGAGACCAGAAACCGGACCAGGACAGAGACTAGAAACCAGACCAGGACAGAGACCAGAAACCAGACCAGAAACCGGAGCGGATCAGAGGTGAGACACTTTAAATGTTTTGGTCTCAGGCTAAAGTGAGTCTCTGAGTCCTGCAGGAAGCAGCTCGTCCTGTTATCGGTCCTGCAGAGTCCTGACAGAATCCGGGTCCCGACAGAGTCCTGACAGAGTCCGGGTCCTGACAGAGTCCTGGTCCTGACAGAGTCTTGGTCCTGACAGAGTCTGGACAGAGTCCGGGTCGCGACAGAGTCCGGGTTCTGACAGAGTCATGGTCCTGCAGAGTCCTGGTCCTGACAGAGTCCTGGTCCTGACAGAGTCCTGGTCCTCTGAGTCTCTCCTTCTTTTCTGGATTTGAGGTTTTTTTGGGTGAAGTGTCCGAATGACTCAAAGTTTTGGCGCAAACTGGAGACAGGCGCGTTTTTGACGTGAGACATGAATTATTCAGAGAGGAAGACCAGTTGAAGACCAGTTGAATGTGTTTATAGTATAATTATTACAATTATTATTGAATGATATCTTTATGATGATACCTGTCATAATGATCCTGATGAGAGCTGCAGGTTAAATCCTCACACAGAAGCATCTGGTGCTGGATCTGGTCTCTCTGACACCAGTTACTGGTTCTAGTGGTCTGCTCCCAGCAGGGTGCATCTGCAGCTCTGGCTTTATTTGATTTAAATACAGATTTTTTGATGTAATCAAACACAATGAAGGAGTTATTGTCATTATATAGTAAATATGAATATGTAGCGTTTTAAAGCTGGTTTCATGATTCATTCATTGAGATCATTCTGTGTCAGATTACGTTTTATATTACAGTAACCTGACTAAAATAAACGTGAAGTGTGACCTTGACAAGGTTGATGGATTTATTAATAATGAAAATAGAATAAAACAAATTTCAACTCTTAAATTAAAGCTGCGAGCAACATTGATCGGGCCCTCGCAACTTCACGCACGTCGAGTGTACTGGCAGGACTCTGGTTGACGCGGCCATCCATTTCTGTGACCATCATACACAGCGCCTGGAAATTTCAAAAACGACACTAGAAATTCATACAAAATTCAAAATGGCTGACTTCCGGTTGGGTTTAGAGGATAGACCCCTAAGACATTTTTTTAAGTCTATATGTGATACATCTGCTTACCAAATTGTATACATCTAGGTGAAACGTGAGGGCTGCATCGTCAAAATATTGTAGGGGGTGCTATCGAGCCGATTTGCCACACTGAAGCATTAAAATCACATCAGATAACTACATTCAGGATTTTAAATGTGTGTGACAAGTTTGGTTATGTTTTGAGCATTTTTAGCCTCTCGAAATCACCTTAATCTTTCATGGCGAAGAATGCGTCGCCACGGCAACAGCTTTTCACGAAACAACAAGCTTTGAGTAACTTTTCATCACAAAGTTCTTTAGATTGTTCTGACCAAATTTGAAGTTGATTTGATTATTTTTCTAGGAGGAGTTCGTTAGAGTACAGCGCCTGGAAATGACAAAAACGACACTAGAAATTCATACAAAATTCAAAATGGCTGACTTCGGGTTGGGTTTAGAGCATGGCTCCAAGAGACTTTTTTTTAAGTCCAAATGTGATACATGAGCCTACCAAATTTTATAAATATATGTGAAACGTACTGCGAGGGCTGCTTCTTCTAAATTTTGTAGGGGGCGCTATTGAGCCGATTTGCCACTCTGAACCAATAAAATCATATTATATAACTAAATTTTGGGCTTGTAATCTGTTTGCCAGGTTTGCTTATGTTTCGAGCATTTTTAGCCTCTCAAAATGACCTTCGTTTTTCACGGCGAAGACTGCGTCGCCACGGCAACGGCGTTCGACGAAACATCAAAAGCTTCATGAACTGGCATTATGAACTTCGTACATTTGTGTGGAACTAACTTGATGTTGATCTGATTTACCTACTAAGAGAAACAAGCCAAAGTATAGACTTTAACTTCCTGTTACCAGTAGGTGGCGCTATGACTATGATTCAAAATTGGCCTGCAGATGTCTTCAGGACTGGAGTCTAATCAAACATGTGAAATCTGGTAATGATCTGATGATGTGGAGTCAAGCTACATCAGTTTATTCGTTCATGGCGAAGGATCGAAATTTGCCAAGCCGCCACGTCGCCGCCCTTCAACAACTTCTTACAATCTTCACAATGAAGTATTTTCAAGGTCTTAAGACTTTTCTGACAACATTTGAGAGGGATCTGATTAATCTGTGAGGAGCAGGATGTCAAAGTACACAACTAACAACTTCCAGTTGCCACTAGGTGGCGCTATTACTATGATTCTAAATTGTCATATAGATGTGTTCGGGGTCAGGATGTTATGACATATGAGAAATTTGGAGCAGATTAGACAATGTACGGCCGAGTTACAACAACTTCCTTTTTCATGGCGAATGGTGTTTTTTTGCCGCCACGGATACATAGTTCGATAACTTTTTGATCTTTGAGTAACTTTTCACTGTCAAGGTCTCAAGAGCATGCTGACCAAATCTGAAGTTGATCTGGTTAAATCTCTGGGAGGAGTTCGTTAAAGTACGACGCCTTGAAATGGTCAAAATACGTCATAAAATTCAAAATGGCCGACTTCCTGTTTGGTTTAGTGAAAAATTCCAAGAGGATTTTTTGTACGTCCCATCATCATCCACATACCTACCAAATTTCATACAGCTAGGTGAAACCCAATGTTAGGGCTACTCAATAGGGGGCGCTATCGAGCCAATATTTCATACTGCAGCTGGACACCCCAATCACACTGCAATTTTCGCAAATTCTGGCTTGCGTGCCAAATTTCAAAAGGTTTCCAGTATCCCAAGCACCTCCTTTTTGTGATGAAAGACACAAAATAATAATAATAATAATAGTAAACATTAGAATAACGATAGGTCCTCCGCACCGACTACGTCGGTGCTCGGGCCCTAACTAATTAAATATTAATAAATAAAACACTTCAGTGAGACGTGCAGTGACATGTATTTTCTACTGACTACGTTTATAGATTTGTCAACCTGTGGTGAAAACTCATATTAGTGATCTTATTGTGAAGGTACAAACAGGAAACAGTGCTCTAAGCCAGTGAAGTCCATCAGTCTCACTAATTAACACATTAACTAGGTACTCATTAATTAGTCATGTAATTTGTATTCATTGACTCCTCCCCTTTACATAAAGATTAGACTTCAGAATAAAAAGAGACACTCAATAAACAGAACAGAGCGAGGTCAACGAAACACATTCCAGCCTTTTTCAGGAAGTCCAGAGATACACAACCACTGCTGCACAAGGTCACACACACACACACACACACACACACACACACACACACACACACACACACACACAGGATACAGGGAGTGCCTGTAGCAGCTGAGGGGAGTCATGTCTCCTCGAAAGGTGGAAAGCTTTCAAAGTAACCCTAACACCCAGTATGAGTAGTTATGTAGAACATCTGTACTTTACTACTGCCTATTGTGAACATTCTCACCATTTATGACTAACACTGCCAAGTCTTCACCCAGAATACTCACCTTTAAGTCCCTCTGGTAGAGTCAGTCGTCACTTCTGCATCACACGGTTAACGGACATGGAAGAGGGTTAACTTAATCTAAAAAAACAGAGTCTTCAGTTTGCCTCCAGTCACTTACAAATGGTAAGGCTGTGGTTTTATTAAAGTTTTTCCAAAGCAATCACATAAAACAATTTAAATTCAATGAAACAGTCTCAGTGCTACAAAAGCTAAAGCTAACATCCTGCTGTTAACAGGCTCTCAGTCAGCTCTCGCTGTGAGCTCTTTTCTTTTTTCTTTTTTTCATGCTGTCTTCTGATAACGCACAAAGGGTCTTCTATCACACCTCTGAGGGGGTAAGACCCCTAAGGGTCTATTAAAGAAGTCTATCCCCGTCTCTACAACAGGGGAACAAGCTGAATCTCACAGTTTTTCTGCTTCTTTTATCCTACTCTGATTCTAGTAGCTCCCCTAATCACATGCGTCACACATACAGGAGACATCTTGTACCAGAGTTAGCAACAGGATGTAACTGGTTGTAACTGGTTTGGTCCTGTTAGAACCAGAAGCACTATAAAAGGCTCAAGTGACTATGTTACATAAAGTGTCTAAGGAGGTTATATGTTTCTATCACTTCTAACATGAAATAAAACAGTTTATATGTTAAATCACATCTATCATGAAATAAAACAGTTTATATGTTAAATCACATCTATCATGAAATAAAACAGTTTATATGTTAAATCACATCTATCATGAAATAAAACAGTTTATATGTTAAATCACATCTAACATGAAATAAAACAGTTTATATGTTAAATCACTTTTAACATGAAATAAAACAGTTTATATGTTAAATCACATCTATCATGAAATAAAACAGTTTATATGTTAAATCACATCTATCATGAAATAAAACAGTTTATATGTTAAATCACATCTAACATGAAATAAAACAGTTTATATGTTAAATCACATCTATCATGAAATAAAACAGTTTATATGTTAAATCACATCTATCATGAAATAAAACAGTTTATATGTTAAATCACATCTAACATGAAATAAAACAGTTTATATGTTAAATCACATCTATCATGAAATAAAACAGTTTATATGTTAAATCACATCTAACATGAAATAAAACAGTTTATATGTTAAATCACATCTATCATGAAATAAAACAGTTTATATGTTAAATCACATCTATCATGAAATAAAACAGTTTATATGTTAAATCACATCTAACATGAAATAAAACAGTTTATATGTTAAATCACATCTATCATGAAATAAAACAGTTTATATGTTAAATCACATCTATCATGAAATAAAACAGTTTATATGTTAAATCACATCTAACATGAAATAAAACAGTTTATATGTTAAATCACATCTATCATGAAATAAAACAGTTTATATGTTAAATCACATCTAACATGAAATAAAACAGTTTATATGTTAAATCACATCTATCATGAAATAAAACAGTTTATATGTTAAATCACATCTAACATGAAATAAAACAGTTTATATGTTAAATCACATCTAACATGAAATAAAACAGTTTATATTATGATATGTTGTGATGGTTTTACTTTTATGCTTTCATATTTTTCTACAATCTCTTAACAACACGCACAGACAATCCCGCTGTATTCTGGGTGATGTATGCAAATGCATGGTGTGGTTTTGGGTTCTCCTCCAGATGGACCGCTGCTGTCTGTAGGTCAGTGATGGCCGCCGGGTGTCCTGGACGAGGAGGAGACCGAGTCAGATCCAGACTCCATGTTGGTCGTCATGGCGACTCTGGATGGAGACACGACGGTTGAGACCCTTCTGGACGCAATCCATCTGGAGAGGTCAGAGGTTAACTCACCACAGTCCAACCAGCTATCGATGCTAACACTTTAGCACTGTGTGTGCTACAGTGTGATGTGTGTTAATCAACAGTCACTAACTCCTCATTTGTTTAAGAAAACATCTGGAAGCACTTGCTACAGGGTAACATCGTGCTTTATATATATATGTGCATGCGTGAAAAGGGTTAGCATGGAACATTTAACATATACAGGGTGGGATAGCTACGGATATCTACCGGAGGAAACAGAAGTATTACCCTCTTCCTGTTTTGGTTGTACAAAGGTTGACTACCTTCCTCTGTGCTGTATACGGAGCCGCTTTTTCCCTGCAGCTTATAAGGAACCAATCTAAACATCAATGTCATTATTCTATAGACATTATGCAATCAACATTTACTTCATCATTAAAGCAAACAAAACTTTTGCCATTTTTTTGACTGCAGGTACCTGGACACCTTCCATCGAGCCGGTCTCCTGTTGGCTCGAGACTTCACACACCTGGATCACGATGCCTTTGTCAGTCTGGGAATAACCGCCACAGGACACAGGAAGAGAATCCTACGATTGGTTGGTCACGTTCAGAGGAGAGAGAGTCAAAGAGCCTATCAGAAAGCTAAGCTCCCACGTGACCGCTGTCGGTCTGTGACGGAGCGAGGTCACAGTTCTGCATCGCTCTGTCATTCACCAAGACCCATGAACTTTGAGGCGTTCAGGAACAGCTCGGCTCCGAACCTCGCCAACATGCTGACCGACTCTGAAGGCAGCAGACCGGTGGTGAAGCCGGTTCCCAAACCCAGAACCGTCTTCAACCGCCGTAGGACAGCACCGATCCACTTCTGTCCAACACCAGACCCTGCACCGCCCCCATCCAGGAGGCTTTCCCAGGAGTCCATCTGTTTTACTGTGTTAGAGGGTTTGACCTCAGGGGACATGCCCACATCTGATGACAGGTTGACCTCTGACCTCAGCAACAAGTCGACCACGTCCAGCCGAAGACCGAGTCAGACGGAGCGGAGGAGGCCGAGTCGTAGCTTGTCTCTGTCGGACGCTGGAGGGTTGTTACCTCCCGTTCCTCCGAGACTGAACCGTGGGATCCCCTCCGCCGTGTTCCAGGGGTCCCCGCCCTCCTCTTCCTCTTCCTCACCTGTACGGAGAGAACAGAACCAGAACCAGACACCTCCTGGGACTTCCTGTGCCGGTAGTCTTGACAACAGCAGGCTCTCTGGATCCTCTGGTTCACCCAGAGGTGGTGGGATGGAGATGGTCTCTAACGAGATCTACTGGGGGACTTTACCTGGTTCTACTGCCCCCAGTGGAGGGAGGAGTTACTGCAGCCAGCAGTCAGCTCCTCCGACTCCACCGAGACCAACACCTGACAGGAACCCTGAGAGGAATAGGTAGGTCACTCTAAACTTGTTTCTAGACCAGGGTCCAAAGAACGAGGGTTATTCACTTGTGCTAAGCTAAACGTTGTGTCAAGATACATCCATGTTATCAGCCTAAATACATCCTACCTACCTTGTGATCAAACAACCATCCAAGGCCTCCCAAGGATTTACTTACCTACCTACCTCAGGGTTGTGGTTCCAGGAGGCTAACGGGGTCAGTATGCTTCTAATGTAGTGATCATTGGATCTTCAAACAGCATCTGAAACCTCATCCACCCACACCATTCGGACGTTGGTATTGGGAGGTATTTAAGGGGTCAGAACTGCTTCAACACTTGTAGTATTAAGAACAACTTAATTGTCAGGTCTACGACAATAAAGTAAGATTGGATATATTATCCAGTGGATCCAGTGGTTTTGTAGTTTGACGCACACTGAGGACTACAAGTCAGGATATCACCACATGCTCTGATTCAAATAATTATTTTTACAAGTTCAACTACTAAAGTGACCCAATGAATCACTAGAACTCTGAATTCTGATTTATTGTTTGTCTATGTGTGTTTTCAGTGGCAGCACTTTAAGTTATAACTCTTCAGGATCAGCTAGAGGTGAGTACAGACGTGACTACGTATGAAAACATGATGCATAGTGACAGTAAGACTTTACAAGAACAACCTTTTAAATCTGGATCCTGTTTATTTTGCCCTTTATTGGTTGGGGCACATTCTTGAGAATTCCTAGTACCCTGATGTTTGAACACTGTTCTGTTTGTGTGGTTTAATAAGCAGAGTTTAATAAGCAGAACATCACTGGATGAGTTTGGGGTTTCATTACCATCAGTGCTGCAGTACCCAGTTAACTCTGTTAAGTTTTCTGTTCAACAGCTTCAACAGACGACCCCGAGGACGAGATCAGCCCCTACTGTGAAACCTTTTTCCAAACCAGAAGAAGTCCACATCCCTGTGAGGTGAGACAGACGATACATCAAGATTGTTGGGTTTAAACGTGTAACATGTCGAGTGATGAAATGTGCTCTTTAAATATTTTATCCTGCAGAGTGAGAGAAGCAGACTGGAGGACAGAGAGACGAGGAGGGGGGAGGACAAACATGCAGAGGATCATGGGTAAGACTCGCAACTTTTTTTTTTTTAGCTTTGTATGTTCATAAATTAAATACTGTACGACAACAAAATAATAAGAATTAAAAATAGAAAGGATAGGGTCAAACAAACAACATAAGTGGAAAAAGTCAAACAATTCATGAAAAGAATGTGTAATTTGTATTAACAAAGACAAACTAAAACAGGGTTTATATGACGTAATGTTACGTATTGAGACAGCAATAAGACACGTTTATCACAATATTACAATCCGTTTTCTCTGCATTCATCACCAGCTTCAGTTGAAAGAGCTGAAGCTGTCAAATATATAAAGTTGTATCAACTGCATATTGTCGGAGTGCCCCAAGGTTCTGTACTTGGCCCAATTTTATTTTGTAGAGCTTCTCTTTAAACTGCAGTCTGTGTTTAGTATTGGGCAGTTCAGCTTGTGTTGAATGCAGACAAAACTAAGTTATACTGAGGTTCAAAGTTAATTCTTGACCTGCGAAACTGCAGCTTAGAAAGATACGACTGAAAGCTACCGAACAGCTACGAAATGGACCGTGTGAGAAGTTACATTTGTATTTGAGAATATAGAATTGAGGGGAACTGAACGTTATTTACAGGATGAATGTATAAAGCAGATTATTATCTTGTTGTATTTCTACTTCAGGCTCCAGAAGTTCCCTTGGACGAAGCGTTTGTCTCAGGCTCTTCACTCTGGAGACTCCCAGGGTTACAGCACCGTCGGTGAACATCCCCCCCCGGTCCGCTACCTCTCCCTGCCAACCCACAGCTTCGCCTCAGAGGCCGACGAGGACCTGACCATCTCCCCCTACGCCAGCTACACCTCCCTGACGGAGAGAGCCCCACCCATCATCAGCGGCTGGCTTGACAAGCTGTCTCCACAGGGGTGCGTTTGATTTACACAGCGGGTTAGACCAGGGAGAAGAAAACCATAGGTTCCAGAGGTTTTTCAGGAGGTTGTAGGGTCCTGTGAAGGTGAATCAAGTAGCATAAAGTTAGCATGCTATGTTTCCTCATGTCGGTAGATACAGGGGTTTGTGGGTAAACAAAGGTTGAATATGGAGCCTGAGCAGATCTTGGAGCTCCTCCCATGTTCTCAACCGGCCAATCACAGCAGTGGAATGAGAAACCATCAGTGACACATGGCTTCCTGTTGTTCATGTGTGTGTGTTTGTCGGGGGTCAGAAGTCAGCACAGGCTGTAGTGCTGCATCTTCTCTTCTCTGCTCCTCCTTGTGTCTTCTTCCTCCTGAGGAGCTGCCTCTGCCTCGTCATCTTCCTCTCCTCCTGCTCCTCTTCTTCATCATCCTCTGCTCGGTGTGTTTCTCTTTTCTTCTTTCCTCTTATTTCTCTTTAAAACAACAAAGTTCTTCTGTGGTGTTTATCAAAATCAGTACAGAAACCAATACGTTCATTATCCAATCAGTGTTTTCTGATGATGCTCCGTGTTTATACATCTGGAATGTTTCAATCCCAACACTACACTGTAACACAAAAACACCAGTCAGTTGGGATGTGTCTTTGTGTCTTTGTATCTGTGTGTTGTTGTCTCTTTGTGTTTTTTACCTTTGTCTTTGTGTCTTTGTATCTGTGTTTTTGTATCTTTGTGTCTTTGTATTTTGTTTTTTTTGTGTCTTTGTATCTCTGTGTTGTTGTCTCTTTGTGTTTTCGTATATTTGTGTTTTTGAATCTTTTGGTCTGTGTATCTTTGTGTCTGTGTATCTTTGTGTATTTGTTGTAACAATGATCTCGTGACTCTGAATATGTCGTGTGTTTTATCTTTCAGGAACTATGTTTTCCAGAAGCGCTACGTGAAGTTTAATGGCAAAAACCTGATGTACTTTGGCAGTGAGAAGGTAAAGAAACTACATCCAGAGTTAAAAGATTATTATTATCATTACTATGTAAAGTTTCATAGTCCTTATCCTGTCCTGTTTTAGTGTTTTACTAAATTGAATCAGTGAGGATTTAATGTGGATATCTTGACTTTAACAGATCTGTAAAGTGATTTAAATTCATGTTAAAACATAATTTCTCAGTATTTCTATATTTAAATACTTGTCTTTTCTCCTGATCTAACAACGTGGTGATGAAGGCGTCAACCTTCCTCTTCATCTCACTGTCTCTCTGCACCCATCAATCACTGTATCTGATAAGCCCCGCCCCCTTGTTAAATGATCCAATTAAATCTGACGAACTTGATGTAAACTCAGTGACACTGAAGACAAAGACGCTCTAACTGCTCTGTTACTGAGAGTCACACCTGAGCACTAATGATGTAGTGCAGTAAAAGTACTATTACCACATACCTGGTACAAGTAAACGTCATGCATTCAAAAGAAGTACCAATAGTAAAAGTACTCATTATGCAGAATAATATGTATTATGATTATTGATGTATTAGTGTGCTCATTTGAATGACTTTATATTATCTATAATAATACTTCATCATTTATTAGTTGATTAATAATAAAAGTAACTGAAGCTGTCAGATAAAAGTACAATATTTACTCTGAGATGTAGAGGAGAAGAAGTAAAGTAAAGTACCTCTAAATGAGTAGAGTCCTTGAGTAAAAGTACTCTACAGATATCTACATGAAGAGTTTCTGTCAGAGACTCACCGCTCTGATAAGAAGAACAGATGAAGGTCTTTAATTATTGGTTTCCTGTTTCTGTCCTCTGCTCCGTCTCAGGACGTGTACCCTAAAGGAGTGATCCCATTGGCTGCCATCCAGATGGCCCGCCCAGCCAAAGACAACAAGTTTGAAATAGTGACGAGTCACAGGATCTTTGTTTTCAGGACTGATAATGAAGGTAGATGAAGAACACACACACACACACACACACACACACACACACACACACACACACACAGAAGATGATGATGATGATGATGTCGTCTCAGTGCTGAGGCGGCGGTGGGTCGGCACGCTGCAGGAACACGTCAGAGATCAGCTGGCGTTTGGTCGGCGGCGTTTCGGTCCCGGGTCACACTGTCAGAGACATGGAGCCCTGGAGCTGAAGGGAACCAAGTCTAAAGTGTACGCCGCCATCATCACGGAGCAGATCTGGATCTACAAGAGTGAACAGGTGAGACGGTTCGTCACGGTGACACGATCTCCATCTTAGGAAGAACTTCCTGTTATTCAGCTCAAGACAAGACCTTCAAGAACCCTTCAAACTTTTTGGTTCCAGTGGTTTTCTGTCCGTCTCTGAACCAGAACACAGACTTTGACTTGTAACTCTCTCAGCAGTGAACTTCTGTCTCTAACTTATGTGTGTGCAGTGTTTTCGTAACGGAATCGGCATCACGGTGATCGAAGCTCGAGGATCGACGATCAGAGACGGAAAACACAAGAGCTTCGACCTCATCACTCCGTACAAAAGCTTCAGGTATCGATGCTCCTCTCTCACCGATACGGTCCACATGAACCGGCTGGTGGTGGTTCGGTTTCTGTTCCTCAGAGGGTCCAAAGTTTCAGTTCTGTAATAGAGACTGTAAAGACTCTACGAGTAGATCTGTAGGTTCTACTAGTCTCTGCTAGTCTCTGCCAGTCTCTACTAGTCTCTACCAGTCTCTGTTAGTCTCTACAAGTCTCTACCAGTCTCTACTAGTCTCTACCAGTCTCTGTTAGTCTCTACTAGTCTCTACCAGTCTCTACTAGTCTCTACTAGTCTATACTAGTCTCTACTAGTCCCTGCTAGTCTCTGCCAGTCTATACTAGTCTCTACTAGTCTCTACAAATCTATACTAGTCTCTACTAATTTCTGCCAGTCTATACTACTCTCGACTAGTCTCTGCCAGTCTATACTAGTCTCTACTAGCCTCTACCAGTCTATACTAGTCTCTACTAGTCTCTGCCAGTCTACACTAGTCTCTGCTAGTCTCTACTACTCTCTGCTAGTCTCTACTTGTCTGTACTAGTCTATACTAGTCTATACTAGTCTCTACCAGTCTCTACTAGTCTCTACTAGTCTCTGCCAGTCTATACTAGTCTACTAGTCTCTGCCAGTCTATACTAGTCTATACTAGTCTCTACTAGCCTATACTAGCCTATACTAGTCTCTGCTAGTCTCTACTGGTCTCTACCAGTCTCTACTAGTCTCTGCCAGTCTCTACTAGTCTCTACTAGTCTGCCAGTCTCCACTAGTCTCTGCTAGTCTCTGCCATTCTCTACTAGTCTCTGCTAGTCTCTGCCAGTCTCTACCAGTCTCTATTAGTCTCTACTAGTCTCTACCAGTCTATACTAGTATCTGCCAGTCTATACTAGTATATACTAGTCTCTACTAGTCTCTGCTAGTCTCTACTAGCCTCTACCAGTCTATACTAGTCTATACTAGTCTCTGCCAGTCTATACTAGTCTCTGCTAGTCTCTACTAGTCTCTACTAGTCTCTGCCAGTCTATACTAGTCTCTACTAGTCTCTGCTAGTCTCTACTAGCCTCTACAAGTCTATGCTAGTCTATACTAGTCTATACTAGTCTCTGCTAGTCTCTACCAGTCTATACTAGTCTCTACCAGTCTATAATAGTCTCTACTAGTCTCTGCTAGTCTCTACCAGTCTATACTAGTCTATACTAGTCTCTACTAGTCTCTACTAGTCTCTGCTAGTCTCTACCAGTCTATACTAGTCTAGACTAGTCTCTGCTAGTCTCTACTAGTCATTGCCAGTCTCTACCAGTCTATACTAGTCTCTACTAGTTTCTGCCAGTCTATACTAGTCTCTGCTAGTCTATACTAGTCTCTACTAGTCTCTGCCAGTCTATACTAGTCTCTACTAGCCTCTACCAGTCTATACTAGTCTCTACTAGTCTCTGCCAGTCTATACTAGTCTCCGCCAGTCTATACTAGTTTCTGCTAGTCTCTACTTGTCTATACTAGGCTATACTAGTCTCTGCTAGTCTCTACTAGTCTCTACCAGTCTATACTAGTCTCCGCCAGTCTATACTAGTCTCTGCTAGTCTCTACTAGTCTCTGCTAGTCTCTACTTGTCTATACTAGTCTATACTAGTCTCTGCTAGTCTCTACTAGTCTCTACCAGTCTATACTAGTCTCTGCCAGTCTATACTAGTCTCTACTAGTCTCTGCTAGTCTATACTAGTCTCTACCAGTCTATACTAGTCTCTACTAGTCTCTGCCAGTCTATACTAGTCTCTACTAGTCTATACTAGTCTATACTAGTCTATACTAGTATCTGCCAGTCTCTACTAGTCTCTGCCAGTCTATACTAGTCTCTACCAGTCTATACTAGTCTCTGCCAGTCTATACTAGTCTCTACTAGTCTCTGCTAGTCTATACTAGTCTCTACTAGTCTCTGCCAGTCTATACTAGTCTATACTAGTCTCTGCCAGTCTATACTAGTCTCTACCAGTCTATACTAGTCTATACTAGTCTCTACTAGTCTCTGCCAGTCTATACTAGTCTCTACCAGTCTATACTAGTCTATACTAGTCTCAGCTAGTCTATACTAGTCTCTACTAAATGTAAACCCTTTATTAATAAAAAGGGGGCGTATCTGTTTTTCAAACGGCGTTGCCGTGGCGACCT